>NC_081780.1:27902624-28027624 GCF_963082965.1 Carassius carassius
ATGTGTACCCATTAATGGAGAGTGCATGCATACCCAATGTTATTCTGCTAATAAATTCCTGTAGGCCTATCAATTTTGTAACAGCTGAAATAACAATTTGAATGGGAACTTTTACGTTAGTTCTAAATAAAAAGTCTAGTAAAACTATTTTGGGTGGTGGTGCTGAAAAACTCATGAATATTATTCTATGCACAATAAAAATTCTTTTAAAATCCCTTTTTTGATAAGCAGTCATTTTTAAAGACTTAAGGACTGAGATATTTCACATAATATGATAATTAAATCTCTACATCGGCCACTATCAGTCTTGGAATTGTGTTAGTCAGGAGATGAACACAAACAGCAGATAAAAAAATCTTAAATTAAGAACATGACTGATTTGGTCTAGTGGTTAATGTTTTTGCGTCTGGACTGCAGAGGTTCTGGTTTCTAATTCAACCAAATATAACTTTCATTCTACTAAACCAAGATTGTGTCTGCACATCAGTGGGTGGGAGTTATACTTTAAAAATAGAATGCAATAAAAGATGCAGGGAGACAAGAGTAGCAGAAACACAGACACATTTATAGACCACCCCAGCAGCGAGAATCTGCACGAGAGCACCGGTGACTAAAATAACTACCTCACAAACACCTATCTTCCATCACACAGCCCTGTTCGTGAACCGAGGAGCTGATGATACTGCGCATGTGTGATTCAGTGTGAAGCAGACCGACACACAGGGCGTCTGAACCGAACTGATTCTTTTGGTGATTGATTCTGAACTGATTCTGTGCTAGTGTTATGAGCGCGGGTAAACCGAAGGCTTGAATGAAGGGCAATCATCGCCAATGACGCCTTTAAGTCGAGCGCAAAAGAACCGGTGAACCGTTTTCTTCAACCGGTTTATTGAATCGAACTGTCCGAAAGAACTACTGGTGATCCGAAAACCGATGCAACCGGTTCTTGACTCGTGAACGAGTCAGTCTTTTGTTCGTTATCTGGCTCGGCTCGGTGTTCATCTTCAGTTCTCTCTTCAAAGCAGTTCAGTCAGTGTACTGTTTGAGTAAACAGGGAGCTCTTCATTCAGACCAAACTTCAAGTCTCTAGGCTTGAAGGTTTGGTCTGCACAATCAGTTTTAGGGGAGAAAAATAATGATAAAATCATTTAATTTCAGTCTGTGTCTGTCTGTCAGCCTATTCTCCTTTGTGGATGTGTTTAACTGTCAGCCATACATCCACATTTGCCTAGACCACCTAAGAGCTGCTTGTTACCATTATTTTATCATTCCCTTGTCAAAAAAATCCTAAAGGATTCCAATAAGAAAACTGCACAGGATTCTAATTGGAATTTCTATCATATTTGGGAACCGTTCCTATAGGATTCTGATAGGAATAGTCTTGTAGGACAAGACATACATATCCTGTAGGATCAGTCCTATAGGATTTTAATGGGATCCAGTTGGGTGACTGTTTATAGGGGCTTTCTATTTTTTTATTTTTATCATTATTATTCTAAAGGCACACTTTTCCATTGTATTTGTTTTATGAACAAATATTACTTGCAGTTTGCTTAAACTCACCCTGATGTAGACATTGTTCATTGTATGTTGCATGACATTCAGTAACAATGTAAAAATCATGAGAGGTGATTTGTGCAGCACACCGCATTAGTGTAAAAATTTGTAAGGCACTGATAATGGATTGATCACATACACACACAAAATATGTAGCACTTGTGCTTCCAATGTAAATATACACTGAACCAGTTCTGGAACCAAAGGGAGGAACATATCTCGAGTGAGGAGGAACATATAAAGTGTATACTGGAGACCAGAAGTTGAATATAAAAATAAGACTTTACTGTAACAATAATAATAAAAGCAAATACAATCACATCACAACACAGAACAATAAAACATCAAACAATATGTAGAATTTTAAATTGTAACTCAGTATAATACACCTCAAAGGGAACTTAAACTGTTCATTTCATGTAATAAAGTACCGTTTGTGTTTAATGTAAAAACAGAAAAATATTGTATCAAATATATTCCAAAGCAATCACTAATGCTCTGTCAATTGAACATATGCACGATTACTTCCTGGTTTTAGATAAGCCAGCTCAGTCATTTCCAGTCGTATTGTGCTTTAAGGGGAGTGCCATTTTCTCAGCTTCTCTACAAAATCTATTCACAATTTGAAGAAAATATTTGCTTATCTAAGAGAACCAAACATCCAAATTTACCATTTTAGAAATGACAAACGTGAGTGTTAAATACTACGCAGGTAAATCTGCTAAAATGTTCTGGACTCATTGCTTCGATTGACAGTAATAACGGAAGACAAGCCAAATTCAAAATAGAGGGGTTCATTATGTGATTCAGACTAAATTCAGAGTAACAAAACTACAACAGTAACAAGTCTTTGTTGACTGAATATATTTAGCAGCTTTTACAGTTAAAAATAAAACTTTAAAAATGTATTTACTAAATTAAATTAAAATATTTAATGCATTATTTAATTGTGTAGTAAGTTCGTGTGGGCAAGGAAGAGGACAAAGGGGTCGGCTGGACTGCTGACGTATTTATTAAACATTAAACTTTGTAAACACCAAATGGTGACTTCTATTCTGACACGTTGTCACAGCACTTTCGATGTACTCCTTCCGGTTTCTGTTTCCGGCTCGCGTCAGCAGTCCGTCTCTCTCTCACTTGCTTCCGTCTCCCCTGGCGTTTTATACTCTCTCCACGCCAAGGAACAAGAAACAGGTGATGATAATTTCTGCCCAAACCACTCACTTACCGCTCGTCTCCTGATTCTCTCTCCCGCTGTAGACTTCGCTAAACCAAACCCCCTTGCCACATACCCCCACCGCCCGACTCAGGCTGGGGAGCCATCCGGCCTGCAGGCCCCCCCCCCTCCCATTTCTTGAGAGGAAGTCTGCCACCGCCATCTGAACACCCGGCCTGTGGACCACCTTGAACTTAAAAGGCTGAAGAGCTAGATACCAACGAGTGATCCGCGCGTTGGTATCCTTCATGCGGTGGAGCCACTGCAGCGGAGCGTGGTCCGAACAGAGGGTGAACTCCCGTCCCAGGATATAATAGCGGAGGGTGAGGATGTCCCACCTGATGTCAAGGCATTCTTTCTCTATGGTGCTGTACTTAGCCTCTCTCTTTGAGAGCTTCCGGCTAATGTACAGCACCGGCCGTTCCTCCCCCTCTATCTCCTGGGACAGGACTGCCCCCAGCCCCCTGTCCGACGCGTCTGTCTGTAACAGAAAAGGGAGAGAAAAATCAGGAGAGTGTAACAACAGCCCACCACATAGAGCTGCCTTGACCTGGGTAAAGGCCTGCTGACACGGCTCCGTCCACTGGACCGTATCTGGCACCTCCTTTTTAGTGAGGTCAGTCAAAGAGCTGGTGAGGTCCGAATAATTAGGAACAAACCGTCTATAATATCCCGCCAGCCCAAAGAACTGCCTTACCTCCTTTTTGGTCTTGGGACGTGGGCAGGTCGCAATAGCGGCTGTCTTATCAATTTGGGGACGCACCTGTCCATGCCCCAAGTGGAAGCCCAGATACCTTACCTCCACACGCCCAATCCCACACTTCTTTGGGTTGGCCGTGAGCCCTGCTCCCCTCAGCGACCTCAGGACAGCCCTCAGATGCTGCATATGCCGCTGCCAATCATTACTAAATATAATGATATCATCCAGGTAGGCAGCCGCATATGCAGCATGGGGCCGCAGAATCTTATCCATGAGGTGCTGAAAGGTAGCAGGTGCCCCGAACAAGCCAAACGGAAGGGTAACAAATTGGTGTAAACCAAACGGTGTTGTGAAAGCGGTTTTATCTTTGGATAAGGGAGACAAGGGGATCTGCCAAAAGCCCTTTGTTAAGTCCAATGTCGAATAAAAACGAGCCGTGCCTAGCCGATCAAGCAACTCGTCAACCCGCGGCATTAGATACGCGTCGAATTTCGACACAGCATTCACCTTGCGATAATCCACACAGAACTGGACGGAGCCGTCTGTTTTCGGAACTAAAACTATCGGGCTCGCCCAGTTACTGTTGGATTCTTCCATTACCCCCATGTCAAGCATAGCGCCTAATTCAGCGTGAACTACTTTTTTCTTGTGCTCAGGTAAGCGATACGGCCGGCTGTGAACTACCACGCCCGGCTCGGTCTTGATATGGTGCTGAATCAGGTTAGTATGGCCCGGTAGGGGTGAGAAAACGTCGGCAAACTCTGCCTGTAATTTCGTTAAATCAGTGAGTTGGGACGGCGAGAGGTGATCTCCACCTGGAGCCAGGGCGAGGGATTGTGGTTTGATATTCACCTCTGGACTGAGATCATCCCGTTCCTATTGGACCGTATTACCTCATAATCGAGATCTCCGACTTGTCGTGCAACCTCAAACCCCGTGGAGGCTTGTGGGACCTCTCGCACAGCGAATAACAAGGGCTCTAGCCACCTATCCCAATGTTTGGCATCTTCGTGAACGAACTCACGGATCATGGATTTAAGAGTGCGATTAAATCGTTTGACCAGGCCGTCGGTTTGTGGGTGATAGACGCTAGTTCGAATCGATTTAATGCCCAATAACCCGTACAGTTTGCGTAGCGTACGTGACATAAACGCCGTGCCTTGATCGGTGAGGATTTCTTTTGGAACCCCCACCCGGGAGATAAAACGAAACAGGGCATCCGCAACACTTTCAGCGGAAATGTTGCGGAGGGCCACCGCTTCAGGATATCGTGTTGCATAATCAACTATGACTAATGCAAAGCGATGTCCTCATGCTGATCGCTCTAATGGCCATATGAGGTCCATTCCAATTCTTTCGAAGGGGACCTGCATTAAGGGAAGAGGGCGCAAAGGCGCTTTTGGGGCAGCCGGTGGGTTCACCAACTAACATTCCGGACAAGACGTGCACCACCTGCGCACGTTGTCATGAATGCCCGGCCAAAAGAAACGGGTCAGACCGGGCGATTTAATGTTGCAGCCTGTCCCAAATGGCCCGCCATAGGATTAGAATGAGCCGCATGGAAAAGCATTTCCCTGCGGCCCTTTGGAATTAACAACTAGAGTGTAGACTCTGTAGGACAAGACTGTTATCACTTCTGGGGATGGGGACTTCAGACAGATAACCATCTAGCTGTTGAGCAGTTGGGCTTTTCACCTACAACCCGAATTCCGGAAAAGTTGGGACGTTTTTTAAATTTTAATAAAATGAAAACTAAAAGACTTTCAAATCACATGAGCCAATATTTTATTCACCATAGAACATAGATAACATAGCAAATGTTTAAACTGAGAAAGTTTACAATTTTATGAGCTCATTTCAATTTTGATTTCTGCTACAGGTCTCAAAATAGTTGAGACGGGGCATGTTTACCATGGTGTAGCATCTCCTTTTCTTTTCAAAACAGTTTGAAGACGTCTGGGCATTGAGGCTATGAGTTGCCGGAGTTTTGCTGTTGGAATTTGGTCCCATTCTTGCCTTATATAGATTTCCAGCTGCTGAAGAGTTCGTGGTCGTCTTTGACGTATTTTTTGTTTAATGATGCACCAAATGTTCTCTATAGGTGAAAGATCTGGACTGCAGGCAGGCCAGGTTAGCACCCGGACTCTTCTACGGCATTGTCCTGCTGAAATAAACAAGGCCTTCCCTGAAATAGACGTTGTTTGGAGGGAAGCATATGTTGCTCTAAAACATTTATATACCTTTCAGCATTCACAGAGCCTTCCAAAACATGCAAGCTGCCCATACCGTATGCACTTATGCACCCCCATACCATCAGAGATGCTGGCTTTTGAACTGAACGCTGATAACATGCTGGAAGGTCTCCCTCCTCTTTAGCCCGGAGGACACGGCGTCCGTGATTTCCAACAAGAAGGTCAAATTTGGACTCGTCTGACCATAAAACAGTATTCCACTTTGAAGTAGTCCATTTTAAATGAGCCTTGGCCCACAGGACATGACGGCGCTTCTGGACCATGTTCACATATGGCTTTCTTTTTGCATGATAGAGCTTTAGTTGGCATCTGCTGATGGCACGGCGGATTGTGTTTACCGACAGTGGTTTCTGAAAGTATTCCTGGGCCCATTTAGTAATGTCATTGACACAATCATGCCGATGAGTGATGCAGTGTCGTCTGAGAGCCCGAAGACCACGGGCATCCAATAAAGGTCTACGGCCTTGTCCCTTACGCACAAAGATTTCTCCAGTTTCTCTGAATCTTTTGATGATGTTATGCACTGTAGATGATGAGATTTGCAAAGCCTTTGCAATTTGACGTTGAGGAACATTGTTTTTAAAGTTTTCCACAATTTTTTTACGCAGTCTTTCACAGATTGGAGAGCCTCTGCCCATCTTTACTTCTGAGAGACTCTGCTTCTCTAAGACAAAGCTTTTATAGCTAATCATGTTACAGACCTGATATCAATTAACTTAATTAATCACTAGATGTTCTCCCAGCTGAATCTTTTCAAAACTGCTTGCTTTTTTAGCCATTTGTTGCCCCCGTGCCAACTTTTTTGAGACCTGTAGCAGGCATTAAATTTTAAATGAGCTAATTAAGTGGATAAAAGTGTAAAATTTCTCAGTTTAAACATTTGCTACGTTATCTATGTTCTATTGTGAATAAAATATGGGCTCATGTGATTTGAAATTCCTTTAGTTTTCATTTTATTAAAATAAAAAAAAAACGTCCCAACTTTTTCGGAATTCGGGTTGTACCTGACATTTGAGAAATATTTGAGAGAGTGTATTTAAATAGGGCCAGGGCATAAATAAACATTTTTATCAAATTAAAGCAGAAATCTAGCAGAAATATGGCTACAATCTGATATTATGTATGTATGTGTGTATGTGTGTGTGTGTGTGTATATATATATAATGCCACATATATAGTAGCCTAAGAACAAAATAGCCAACGTATTATTATTATTTGAGGCACTTTCTTGCAGAATTCCACTGAACACATCAGACAACGAGGGTGCATGCCCCTCATCTGGTGAAGACACGAGTCTTTTTTTCTGCGCTCTGATCTCAGTCTCCTGCGCTTGGAGCTTCTCCGTCTCCACGCGGGTTCTCCGCATCCAGCGCGGCCTGGATCATTTCTCGTGCGCGCTGCCTTATTTCCGCATCCAAGTAATGGTCTTTATTACGCGGATCAAGCACATTCGCGATGAAGTCAGTGAGACCTGTGCTAACAGACTCTACTTTTCTTTGTTTTCACTTTGTGGTCCGTCTTAATCTCTTTGTTAGGAGACACTTTAGTGCTGCGAATAAAGGAATAAGAAGAGAGAGAATGTTCTCACTGGTGTGAAGTGAATGTCGCGGGGAGCTTGTGGTCTGCGCTATGCAGGTGCAAGTGCAGGTTGCGGTTTCTGTTTGCGTCATCACAACATTTCGGCCGTGTTGTTTTGGTGTTTTCGGCCGAGAATTTTCACTCAAATAAAACTCTACTCAAATAAAGATTAATTACAATACAATAATATAGGCCTATAAAGCGCTACACAAAACCGTAAAGCACAATTAAAAACGCTCAAAATGGTGGCAGAACAGGCATTTTGTACTTGCTACTTTAGTGTTTTATACAATTACATTTTATTATAAATGGCATACATTAATATTTCATTAATATCAGTTGTTAAATTAGCTTTTGCTATGTAATGGCAGACTCCTGTACTAATCAGCAGATACAGTAACGAGATCAACAACTCACCAACAGATATAGTTACTTCACCCAAAATGGTTCGTTTGGGATGCAGCTCAGATATGTATCGTTATTTCTATCTTTTTAGAGTCTTTCAATAACCTTTTAACAAGTTAAACGACATTAATCACTCGATTTATCAGCTTCCTCACCTGACTGTTACGTTCAAATTATGCACGCTAGTGTCACGCGCACTACATTCGGATTTCTTAAAGGGGAAGCGTCACGACAATACCATCATAGATGTTTGTGTTTCTATGAATTCTTAGTCACATGTAATACATTTTAACTTATTCGGAAATTATATCATTTAAAATATTTGCCTTACTGTATTATGAATTTCATTTTTTTATATTTGTGTATATGTAGGCTGCATTTTTATGGGTTACAAGTACACACACACACACACACACACACACACACACACACACACACACACAGCGCTATTCTAAAAAAGTAAATTTACTCTTAAAAAGTAATTAACAGAATCAAATAAGATCCTACAGGACAAAGTGAATTTCCATTTAAAAATCACAATGTTCAATACAACTCAATAAAAGATCACATAAAAAAATGTAATCCCATTAAATTAAACACAATGTCCAATAAGATTCTAAACATCAAATAAAATCCTACAGGACAAAGTGAAATTCCATTAAAATCAATCAGAATGTCCAATAGGATTCTAAGATTCCAGTAAGATCCAATAGCACAAAGTAAAATTCCGATAGGATTTTTTGACAAGGGTTATTTGGGATTTTCCTTAGTTGTCAGTTATAATCATCAAAATTAAAAGAAATAAACATTTGAAATATATCAGTCTGTGTGTAATGAATGAATATGATAAACAAGTTTCACTTTTTGAATGGAATCAGTGAAATAAATCAGCTTTTTGATGATATTCTAATATGAGCAGCACCTGTAGTAGTATGCGGTTTTGAACGCAGTGACTGGTTTTATAAATGGCTCACTATTGACTCATTTAGTTTAAAACATGAATTCATTCACTAAAGAAACAGGTTAATTTTTATTAGGTAATTATTGACATTGTCCAAAATATAATTATTTGCAGCTTTACCTTACCTTCATTTTTTAGTAAAAGTTTGTCATCAAGTTATAGTCAGTACTCTCTTTAAATGCCTGTGCATGGAACTTTATCTTTTAAAACATTACATCTGACATAAAAATAATTGGGCAACCACATTCATCTACAGTAAACTTCATAACCCTAAATGGATGAAAGCGTAAAGCAAACTTGCTGCCTCAGATGTGGCTATTTTGGTAAAATGTTAATAATATAATGATACAGGCAGGAAAACACACGGGTGACCCTGACAGGAATGATTTTAATTTACTTTGTTTCAAGTGTTCTGTGGTTCTTGGTGTTTATTGCTGTTCTGGTTTGCTTTTTATTGTTGGTTTAAAATACATTTCTATATTATCATTACTGATATTATTAATATTTGTTGCAAATTCTTATGTGGTCACATAACCGGCCATGAGTGGAGTCAGATGCACTGAATTGCTGTGTCTCAACGTACCTATAAAGCTCCCGATTGGGGCAAAGTTCATGGGATTTTGTCCACAAAATGATAACAGCACACATTATTTTATTATTTGTTACCCCGTTTTAACATTTATTTCTGTGGAGACCAGAACATGAGAGCACCCAAACAGAAGTTAGAATTCATCATGCTGCCACTTATCGATTACTCAGGGAAAAAAGTGGGAGAAACTGAAAAGAAATAAGACTTATTTTAAGTTAATAAATTAAATAGTAAAATATTTTTGCTAGCTCTGAAAGTTATAATTTATGACTCTTCATGTACTGTATTCTATTTATTTTCTAATATGAAATTATGTGACTTCAGGTTTAAAAAAAAAAAACTTTTATTTTGGTGACGATGTGACGTCACAAGGATGCGCCGCGCTCCCGTGTCTGTGATTCGGCTGAAGAAAGGTGAGCGCTTTTAATAGTCCTTCAATCGACCAAACTTACTTGCTTGTAATGCTTTATCTAGCGATATTAATGAATGCTGTTCTTTGCGTGTAAAGCACACGACTAACAGAAGTAGGTGCGTCTCATTTCGCTCCCTATATAGTGAGTCAGTTTATCTTAAACACGAGTTCAGTCACAGTAACGTTAGTGATGGGAAACTACTGAATCTACTTAATCTATTGCTTTTAAAAACGTTAAAAAATCTTTTCATGAAAGTGGAATCTATTAAATTTAACTTACAAATAAGTGAATATTACAGTAGTCGCAATACAACTGTGAACCTTGCATATAACTTGTGTCCTTTAATTTTGAATGCTAGGGTTTGTTTTATATTAGGCAGTATAAGCTTAGTACACAGAATAAGATGCATGATTTTTCAATAACGGGTTTATTTCCTATTTGGGTTTATACATATGTTATAAGATGAACTGTTTTTTTCCTCCCCAGGGCATTGTTACATGCCAGTGTTTCATGTGAAAAGATTAGATTTTAAAAACAACATTTTGTTGTCAAATGTCAAAACTATTTCTTGTTATGATTTTAAACGTGTATTTAACCAGAAAAAATCTGAATTTAATCAGAATCGGATTGATCTCAAAGTAAAAAAAAAAAAGCTGCTTAAGTCTGATTTTGTGATGGCTGTGGTTTAAAATGAAATGATTATAATCTTAATTTAAGTGATGATGGCTTTTGAAAGTCTGCCAATAATCAGTGTTGATGCTGTTAGCTTAACCCTTCCTGTTGCTTTAAATGATTAACAGTTGAAAATATTTCAAATTTAGAAAAGTAATCAAAAACGAATCAAAAAATGGTCAGATTCATGTATTCACTTACCGTTTCCACTCCCTAATGTATAAAGTTATTTTCACCTTATGCTGTTGGATTTATAATTAGACATTAGAAAATCAGTGTTATGAAATGTTTTGAAAAATACTTTTTGTCCAAGTTCAGCACTGTTTTGTACGACAGCGTTTTAGTGTCACGTAGAAAAAAAAACTAGGATTATGAGATGAAAGTCGTAATATTTCGACTTAAATCTCATAATATTATGACAATAAAGTCTAAATGTTTCGAGAATAAAGTCGTAATAGGCATTCTATGACAGTAAAGTCGAAATAGTACGAGAATACATTTTCACATAGTGTATTTGGAATTCTCACAAAGAAAAGTTTATTTTAATGAATTGTTTCACATAAATACAGCGATCCGATCGTTAAAAAGCTTGAAAAACATTGTAAGACAAAATTTGTGTTTTACTATATAACTGATTTTGAAAGCTGAGACATTAAAAGTAGATATATCAAAAACACAAATCTATTTGCTATTGGGTGGCCTGGCGCACTACAAATAACAAATGCAATGGAAGATATGAAATATTATTTCCAAGCATACTGTCTGCTAGTGTTGGGTACTGAAACCCGGTACCAATGTGGCACCGGTACCTATGGAACCGCTATGCACCAAACTGAATCAGAACTCAGATTTGGTGCCTCTTAAATGCCTGAGCGATCGATTGAAATATTTGTCCTGGTTCTCCGAAATGTACACAAGAAGCATGGGCATCGCTAGGCTTTTTTTTTTTTTTTAGTGGGGCTATTTTAGCATTTAGCTCCATATAGTGTTCACAAATTTGCGATTGCCTCAGAGTCAGCACGCTTCAATCCACACGCAGCGTGAGCGGACCCGAACACAAACAGAGGACACAAGGTATGTGTTTATCGATAGATTGTTAGAATATCTGTATCTGTGTAGTTCTTTGTCATACAGTTTACAAAATATCACAAGGGAGCGGTCGGTTTCTCATCTACTGTAAAGTTTTCACTCTGTTCACCGCTCAACACACACAGCTTCCTGACTGACCAGTTTCCTCCAGTGACAATCCAGCCCTTAACGCATATGAACACATACTTTAATTACACTTATTTAAATATACTTAATTTAATTATACGTTCTTTATACACTACTGTGCAAGTCTTAGTCAGTCTGTTGTCAGACTATCTCACTAGATTATTATTAAAATTAATGGCAAAATGAACGTTTGGAAATGTAAACTGATATTTCTTACTGACATACTACAGCAAAATATATAAATAAGTGTTTTAAATACTAATGCAGGGAACTACACTAACCTTTTCCACTGGTGGCACTTGCGCGACTGACTTTTTCAGTTACTGGTGCAAAACATGATTTGGTCGCACAAATTTTTTATAGTAAGTCGCTTTGAATAATAATGAAAATGTATTGCATACAGATATGCTTTTTATTTTACTTGCCATCTTTTAAACCACATGCCTTGTTTTATTTGTTACAGTACACACAGTGCATTGCTCCGTCTTGGTACCTTAAAGGCCGTTTTGCAGGGTTAATTTTTCAATGAATTTTTGCAATTTGCTTGTTGGTAATAAACATTTAAACCGTTATCCATTGTATTTTATGTTGTTGGGTATCACAAAACGGAAAGTAGGTACTATCTTACAGCGGTCTCCTTTCCCCCACAATGCATTGCATTATGTCACCTTGGGGAGAGAATTTACCAAAGCCCGCCTTGAGAGCATTGAGAGTGACTAGAGAGACGAGTAGTAGACGAGAGTATTCAGATAGCGCAGATTATAGATACATAGATATATATAGATAGACAGATAGATATCGACAAACAGCGACCCAAACACACTCACTTCCCTACAGTACAAGCTTTTCAGCACAGTTTCCATGGGACAGCACCCACACAAGCACCTGCCAAACACAGCGACACAGCCTCCGGTACCTCCAGCTGGGGGGGGGTCTGTGACACAGTCACATTAAATTAAGTGTTCCTTTGACACAGTAATGCTTATGATTGCTCAGGGGGTAATATATTGGTTCATATAATGTTGATGTATTATGAATGATACTCCTGTGTATTTCTGTGTGATGTACTTTAGTATCCACTGTGTATTTTGGTAAGAGGGGAATGTCTCTTTAAGGCTCGGCCACCCGCACTTACTATGAGGGCGTGCTTAAGCTTATGAATGGAAAAAAAAAAGGTGAATCAGGAGTAGACAGGTGTGTTTGAAGTAATGGCGCCAGCAATGTTTGCTGCAGCTATAAGAGACTTAAAGATGGTTCCTTAGGGGTTTCGATAGCATTTTGGCAAACGATACTTTAAGAGACTGCTTTAATGGTGGAGAGAGGAGAGAAAATTATTCAACCACCTGGATTGTTCACTCGTGTACACATCTCTTGCAAAAGGATTATTCTCACGGACTAACTTTTTCTCCTTTTTGTGAGTGGATTACATTTTTTGCCTCGTTCCGATCGAGGATCGTTCCCATGGACTAATAGACTAAATGTTTCCCGGTTGGAAAGATTGTAGCGAGCTCATGGGGCAGCCTGGACATTTTGTTTTACTTATCTTTCCTGTACGGGGTGTTTGAAGGTGGTGAGTGCACGGGATAATTGTCTCCTTATAATATACTGCGCTCAGCGCGTCATTCAATTGAGCTGTTTTGTGTGTTTTATGTTTATGGGGTTCCGCGCCGTCTGAATATTATTGTTATTTTTTATATACTGTGACTTATTCACTATCATACATCTGCTCATGCTAAGTGGAATATTAGAGAAAGCATTGATGTATGTGATAATATTGAAGCTTTAGTGATATTCGCCAGTATTGCATTCATTCCAAAGAATTTAATTGTGGGTTTATAGTAACACTGCTGTTTTAAAAAGAATATTGGAGGGTGGATTGTTACAAACTACGTTTGCAACAACATTTACACCAGAGGAAGAGATAAACGCTTAGAAACGTCCATATTGCTAGCATGATGCCTTCTATTTCTAGATGACAAAGACAAAGTTTACAATTAATACGACACTATGGCAAAGGTTACCGGTACTTATCTGAACTAACGTCATGATCCCTGCCACTAGATATAAAGAAAACTTTGATTTTTCACTCTGTGCTATAGACAGTAAAAAAAAAATGTGTCGTTATTGTGTACTGCTGCTCGTAGACTAGCTCCAGTGCTCATTGCTGCGATGCTAAACGATAGCAACTCACCAGGGGCCTCATTTATAAAGCGTGCGTACGCACAAAACGGGGCTGGAAACGTACGTACGCCAGTTCCCACGCAAAGGTTGTGATCTATAAAAAACAAACTTGACGGGAGAATGTGCGCACCTTTAAGCAAACTTTGAGCCGTGCGTACGCACATTCTGGAGACAAAGGGAATTGGCGACACCGATGGTGAGGTCGTGAACTGAAGTTAGATTGTAGAAAATAAATGTGAGAAGAACGATTATAAGAATGAATGACATTTAATTTTCACTCCATTTCATACGTTATATCCACATTATCATGAGGATTAAATCCAACAGTGTTATTTGTGCCGATTGTTTTAGGCTATATACATCTAGTAAAATCCAAACGTAATTCAAAATGTATTAAAAGTAAAATAAAATAATAATCAGCGCTGCCTTACAGTCACATTGTCCACAACGGGAGCACAGGAGGACATGGCGCGATACATGTGATAGCCTACAGAATAGCATGAAATACCCTTTTATTAGAGAACTGCAGAACACAGTGTAAAAAGGAAATATTTTCCTTAATGTACATAGCCTATATCATAAAATGTCAAAGTCTGCAAATACAGTCATGAAGCACAATCGCTACTCATCATCGGTCCTAACTATTACGGTGTTCATTACAAAACCGTCAAGAAGCATGTGTTCACTATAACATTTTCGTCTTAAATTTTCGCCCACAAATTAATTAAGTGATTTTGTCAAGGTGTTAACGATCAGTCTATTTGCTAGAAACATATAAATTCTCCGGTGACCCGGGTATGTAATGCTTCATGATGGCACTCCTGGCACTGTTGGAGGATTACGCTAATGGCAGAATAAGGAGAGAACGAGTTTTCAGGGACCATGATGATTTCCTGGCCCATGATGATGACTGGCTAATAAGCCGATTTAGATTCCCTAGAGCTGTGCTCTTGGATCTATGTGCTGAATTGGGTCCAGTATTAGAGAGGGCAACACGCCGGAACCATGCCATCCCAGTCCAAATACAAGTCCTCACCACTCTGGGGTTCTTGGCAACCGGCTGTTTCCAGCGGGAATTGGCAGACAGGTAAATTAATAATATAAAAAAACTATAAGTAATCCTCAAATTTGTCTCTAAGACCTTTTTGTATATGAAATAATTCTATTGGAATCTATCATCTCACCCTATAGGTCTGGTATATCACAGCCGTCCCTGAGTGCCATAATATCTGTCGTTTTAAATGGTATACTTAATATGGTTAGTCGATACATCAGGTTCCCCTACACTGTGCGAGAACAGGCCGAAATTAAAACGCAATTTGCAGCAATGTCTGGTTTCCCAAATGTAATCGGCGCAATTGACTGCACTCATGTTGCTATAAGGGCACCATCTGAAAATGAATTTGCTTATGTTAATAGAAAGCATGTGCATTCTATTAATGTGCAAATCATATGTGACTCCAACATGACCCTCACAAACATTGTGGCACGCTGGCCTGGTTCAACACATGATTCCTTTATCTTGACACATAGCAGTGTAGGGAACAGACTAAATGCAGGCGCAGTACGTGATGGCTGGCTTCTTGGTGAGTTTAACAATATTAAAAAGTAGAAACTGTAACAATTTTGTTTTTAATATAATTATAACCTGCAGGCGACAGTGGCTACCCCCTGAGACGCTGGCTCCTCACCCCATTTTTAAACCCGCAGAGCGCAGAGGAAACTCATTATAACGAGGTCCACTCTCGTGCCCGCGCAGTTGTGGAGCGTGCCATCGGCATCCTGAAATGCAGATGGCGTGCTCTGGATGCCTCGGGTGGCAGACTTTTATACCATCCAGCAAAAGTGTGCAAGATTGTCAGGGCGTGTGGTGTTTTGCACAATATAGCACTGAGAAACGGTATTCCTCTCCCTCCTGATCTCCCTCTACCCCAGCATTACGACCCCGAGCCACAGCCCCCTGGCCGACAAGAGGGATATCAACGAGGTGCAAGAATCCGTGAGGATGTCATGCGGCGTTTGTAAAGAAAGACAAAACTCAAGGTTCATGTTTTAACTGCATCTTTTAATGATTGTGCAATTTCTTGCATCACTTCTCTCATCTGCCGTAGCTCATCTGCAACCCTGTTGACAGCGTTTATTGTCTCTCGCTGTAACTGCAGGACTGCGTCAGTGAGTACCCGACCACTTTTGGACGTGCCAGACGCAGAAGGGGCACTGCTTTGAGCCGGACGCTGTGCATCTGCATCTGAGAACCCCTCACCCTGAACCTCCTGTTCATTTACAGCTTCAGACTCCGGAAGGACTGGAGGACAAACAATTGGCAACATTTATCCATTTATCACCCCACACACTCAAATGTACAGCGTTAATGATTAAAAATCGGTTTAACCTTGCTCCTCTGTGGTTTCAGTCACGTCAGTGTCTCCCTCCTATTCCGACACAATACCACACACGCTGACCTCCCCAATTATAGCCGCGATTTTGCTGTCCACTGATGTGAGATCAGCTGTACATGGGCCCCCACCAGTTGCAGCCACGCTCTGGCGGTGGGAGGACAGTTTTCTCTTTGCCTCCACCTTGAATGAATGAGAATCTTTATTTCACATATTTTGCATACTGTAAGCACATGTAAATAAAACTTTTTGAAAATCAATATTGCTATTTATATAGGTATATAGCCTAATAAAACACAAATGTAATATGTTGGTAAAAAAAAAAATTGTATACCTTCAGGTCGGACCATTTTTTCTTTAATTCTGCAACTGTCCGTTCTGTCCCACTGACACAATTGACGGCAGAAGCAATACTTTGCCACTCGCACTGCTTCTTTTTATTAGTGACCCCACTGCTGTGGCCACCAAATAACACAGTTTTCCGAGCCTCCACCTCCCCTACAAGTGTTTCAATCTCAGTATCTGAGAAATTACGTTTTTTTCCTCTTTTCTCACCTGTCGCCATTATTAAAATTAGGCTAACAGAAATGCACGTTTTCACTTTCTTGGATTAATTAATTGACGGGTCGCATGCCAGTTTTCCAGGTATATATGGGATTCCACTCTCATTTACATGCTGATCAGCAATCATGAGGTGATTTGCATTGACTATTTATGGTTAAAAATGGGCGTGTACAGGGCGGGATATGAGGCTGGTTCACGTACGCACATCTGCGGGTGATCTGTGATTTATAAAGGGAACATTGCTTACAGGTGTGCGTACGCACGGTTTTATAAATCGGAATATTTTTTGGCGTACGCCATTTTTGGCTTTTGGGCGCACGTAAACTTTTAGTAAAGATCCTACGCATAGTTTTATAAATGAGACCCCAGGACACTTCACCAACTCTCCACTCATTCTCTTCGGGCCATGCATTTAATAAGCTTGGACGGACATCAGTTCTTGGCAATTCCTCATTTACCCTCTCACGTCTGGCTGGTTCGAAATTACACAGCTGCAGGTCATCATACATGTTGGCTCTTGCCACCTCTTCCTCATCCCAGTCAGTCGCTATAACGTTAGTTCTGATGCTGCGTTCCAGGCAGGTTTTTGAGCTCGTAATCACTATTTCATACCACTACTAACGACTTTGTACCGTTCCAGGCAAGTTACGCCAAACTTTCTGAGCGCAAGGAATTGTAACTAGATTATTTATTTTATTGCAACGGTACATTGACCTAAAATCGTTTTTTCAACGTATGCCACTTGCATAAACACTGCATCCGTAGGCAGTATTATTCGTAGGGGCTGTCATTGAGTTCCGATGTCACACAGCATGCGAAACAACAGAGTACATCGATCTAGTACGAGACACAAGTTCACGGGTGGGAAGTCACGAGTTTGACTGCCGTTCCAGTGCACTTTCACGGGTTTAAGGTTGGAAAAACACGGGTTACGGGTTGCCTGGAACGCGGCATCATACTAGGCTGAGGCTACCTTTCCTCGACTTCTCCCCAACGTGACGTCATCGCCGAGTTGCGTAAAAAAACTAATTTAAAATAGCACTGCATAGTCTTCATTGTAAAATAAAATACACAGTCAAACTAAAATGTATTCAGACACCTTCAACATTTCTCACATTATCACAGTTTATTTGTTATAGAAATTGGTAATAAAATATGACAAGAACTCAGTTATAACTTTGATAGAAAAATATGTAATGGAATCAACCAAAACTTTAGACAACTGTCAGTATGACAATATTTACACAACTATCAATACTTTGCTAATGCAACCTTTTCACACCACAGACTGAACAAAATTAAGCATTGCTTGGTAACTATTCAACAATTAAAGAAAGAAACACTTAAAAAATGGTCAGGTCCCTAATTTTTATTTTATTTTATTTTTTTAAAATCAATTTCACTGGTAGTCTACAGTATGAAGAATTTTTCAGTATAATATTTCACAGTTAGCTGTATTTTGCTATACTCACTTACATTAATGTCCTGCACGCACTAGTAATAAATATAATCAATTAGATTTGATTTTTGGTTTGACTGTGGATAAATTCTTGTTAAAACTACAAAAGTAATTCAGTCAAGAGCAGTGAGTGATTTACTTTCATTTTCTTGGATTAACATTAAAGACACCGACAGCAGATCTAGTAAATTAGGCGCGGTCACTTTAAGAGACAAGCAATCCATTATAATGATACACATCCGATTTCTTTCTCAACTCTTTCACTTAAGACATAACCACAGACTTTATCGAACACACTTTCCAAGACGGGTATTTTGACATATTTAGTGTGTATTTGTCGGTACAAAAGCAAGAAGACTTTGAGACACGTCTCTGCTTGTGCCCTGAACACCGCGGTGCTGAATTAAGTTCTATCGCATCCTTTTCTGTTTGTTAAAACTGCGATTTGTATTTGTTCGTTCAGGTCCAGGAGGAAGCAAACGTCCTGAAGGAGAGCTCGGTTCATTGCTTTGAGACGCGGCTCTCTCATGCGCATCGAACACAGCGCGCGAGTAACCAGCTACTCAGTTCAGCTTTCCCTCATCACGGGGCTGAAGCCAACTTGATGTGTTGAATCCTCAGAGCACATTATAAAACGTATTCTTATAAGTGTAGTTCCCTGTAATGTGCCTAACACTATACTTTACAAATGACATTGGTGCTACTTTATAAAGAATTACCATACAGCCACTCACAGAACTGATTAAAGACAGTGACAGACAGCACTCATTTTAACTAAATAACATAATGTGTGGTTTTGTTTTAAATAATGACCCAGATCATGATATACATTTATTAGCCTTCGAGTAAGGGAAGCACAACTTGAGAAATGAGAGCATCCAAGGAGCGTGTGAAAGATAAGGATTTATTTTTAATCTTTTTAATGTTCCTTAATGTTATCCTTTTTATTTATTTATTTTTATAGAAGTATCGATTTAGGCACCGGTATCGTATAAAACCCAATCGATAAATCGGTGATCAACCCTACTGTCCCCGCGAGTATGACACATGGCATGATTTTTGCTAATATCTATTTAAATCCTTGAAACATTTTGACTTTATTCCTGTAATATTTCGACTTTAATCTCATAATCTTAGAAAGTTTTTTTTCAACGTAGCACTAGAACGCCCTCGTAGTATGTATTTAATATACATTTAATGAGTTGTTTTCATTTTGATGCATTAACTTTCTATAATAGTAATGTCAAAGAGTCATTTATGTAGCTACTTAAAGGGTTAGTTCACCCAAATAGCAAAATTATGTCATTAATAACTCACCCTCAGGTCGTTCCAAACCCGTGAGACCTCAGTTTATCTTGGGAACACAGTTTAAGATATTGTAGATTTAGTCCGAGAGCTCTCAGTCGCTCCATTGAAGCTGTGTGTACGGTATACTGTCCATGTCCAGAAAGGTAAGAAAAACATCATCAAAGTAGTCCATGTGACATCAGAGGGTCAGTAAGAATTTTTTGAAGCATCGAAAATACATTTTGGTCTAAAAATAGCAAAAACTATGACTTTATTCAGCGCTTTACGACGCTGCTGACATGTTTTCTTTGTTATAGGCGCGCCAGAAAACACGTCAGCAGCGTCGTGAATGATCTCACAACAGACCCGGATGAGAAAACAATTTTATCGGTTATTAAATCTGATACACAGAACCACAGTAAAAGTACATTTATTTGAATGCATTTGTGAGAGGCAAAGCTAATTTTTAGGGTGGCAGTCGCCCTCCCCGTGCCACCTTTGTGGACGCCAGTGTTACTGGTGTGCTACTGGTGTGCTACTGAACTCTGGAGTTGATTGAGATTTGAGACACCCAGAGATTTAGTTTGCATTCATTTTTTTTTTTCTGTTAATTATTCTCACCTTAAACACACAGACTCAACTGAGGTCCATGTGACATGAAAATAAAGATGGCGTTTATTAAAGAGGAGAGTGAAGACATGAAGTTTGAAGAAACATTCAGAGTCAAACATGAAGATACTGAGGAACAAACAAAGACTGAGATTATTAAAGAGGAGAGTGAAGAAACATTCAGAGTCAAACATGAAGATACTGAGGAAGAAACAGAGATGGAGTTTATTAAAGAGGAGAGTGAAGACATGAAGATTGAAGAAACATTCAGAGTCAAACATGAAGATACTGAGGAAGAAACAAAGATGGAGTTTATTAAAGAGGAGAGTGAAGACATGAAGATTGAAGAAACATTCAGAGTCCAACATGAAGAAGATACTGAGGAACAAACAGGTTGGTTTTTATTCTCAAAGCTGAACTCACTCATTTAATTCTTATTAAAATAACCAGAAAAATCTAGCATTTTTTTCAGTGTATTTAAATAGTTAAGAAAAAATGTTTCTTTAAATGTCATAATGATATAATGAATATTTTTTCTTCAAATATATATAATGTATAATTATTATTTTAAAGTATTTAATCATTCAGCTTCAAGGTTTCTCTGAATATTAGCACATGTACAGCCGGCTAATGAGAGCTTTGTAAACGGCTCTGTATAAAAGGTGCTTTATTGTGTAGAGACTGATATGGGTTTTGCTCTGGCCGATGCCGATATTTAGAAATCAGGGCAGTCGATATATGATGCTCATTTTTAATTTTATTTTTTTTCTCTTCATCTCATAAAAGAGAGTTTGTGCAAGTTACTGTTGCAGGGTATAATATTGTAATATTAGTAGTAGTAGTAATAGACTAATTCATACTAATAATACATAGCTCAAAACTTAAGCACCTTCTCAAAACAGTTCTGAAGCTTTTTGTTTGTTTGCTGACAGACACCACAGACACATTTCAAGAGGAAACGTGCAAGTTATAAGCTCAGAAGTTTAAATTGAATTGCACGTGTTTCTTCTTTTACATGAAAATAACTTGAGCATTTAAAAGTACAATTTGTAAGATATTTGCAGTAAAATATCCCAAAACCGCTAGGCTGGTGTTATATATTTTGTCCAGCTGACTACTAACAATATCTCTAATGTGTAAATCATGAGAAAATCCCCATTCTAAACCGTGACACGGGGCAGTGCAGTCGCCTGTCAATGACGTCAGTTACCCTTTGTGACCGCCTTTACTGACGTAGAAACCACATGACAACAGTGTCGTGGACAACTGCGGAAGTAGCTTCATGACAAACTTTAACTAGAAAGAGATGCTGATCTTGCTTGTGTTTTACTCGACAGGTGAGTTGTTTTGATTCGTATCTTTACAGAAAACGTATGTTATTATAACGATCAACAAGATTAGTATTATGGGCCATACACGCCAAACGCGCCGGGAATCGCTTCTTTAGACCCGGGCGAAGACGCATCTGATCCATAGTCTGATCGCGTCTTTGCATTGACTTTGTATGTAATCTACTTGCGCAAATCGTTAAATCGTGTTAAATCCATAACTTATCTTTCCGTCTGATTGATGTCTTTCCGTCAGCGGTTAGGTAGAAGACAACAAATCCCATCATTCCATGCTCCTTAGCGTCATCAAACCACGTGATTGTTATTGTTTTTATAGTGTGCCCTCTCGGGTCCTACAATGCAGGTCCTACAACCTGTACCTGTAAGAACATACATTTTCTGCATAAATTCTAGTAGAGTAAATAAAAATTATGCTTTTGAAGTGGTCTGTATTGCTTGTCCTTGTTAGCTGAAATTTTGTGTGAACAAGCTGTGGCTACAGAGGGAGAGATATTCTCCTGTATGGCACCTGCCTATAAATCCCCCAATGCAAAAAATAGGCCTGATAAATTGGTAAACCACTATTATTGTGTATGAACTGATTCCGAGGTACTGCACACCTGGTGTTTCACAAAGATACGATGAAAGTGAGTATATTTGATGAGTGACGAAAGGCTGTGTGGACGAAAGGAAAGTGTTCCACGCACGTATCGTGAGTTATAAAAAAAATTAATTTGGGGTAAATATGTACGTACAGTACAGACATTCTAGACCATGCATACAGACTATTTTTCATGAAGTGAGAAAAATCAAACAATGAATGTCGATATACACATTTAGATTAAATATTCCACTTGCATTAAAGGACATAAACACTGAAATTACATAGTTTTTTTTTTGATGCACTGATTCCAATTTTCTTTACCGATTCTGATTTTTTTTTTTTTTTTTTTTTGTTAGCGTGCTGTGTCAATACCGATTTTTTTTTTTTTTCAGATTCCACATTTTTTTCTAAGAGCTATAATTGACAGCATATACAAACAAAAAACTACTTTTCTTCAATGCAAAGTTTTATTTTCATAAAACTATGAGTTATGAAACTAAATTTTATTCAGGTGAGAAATACTACAGTAATTAATCAAATGTACACTTTTATCAAATTTATTATCTGTAGTCTTCATTGTAAAAATTTAATGCAAATGAATGCTTACCATTAAACTTTAAAATTTTTCAATCAAGAGCAGAAAGTGATTTTCTTTGTCTTTTGTTCTTTTGATTAACATGACAGACATCATTAGAAATATTGGACTTCGGTCCCTTTAACAGTTTATTCACCGACCCATAATAGAGTGCCCGAAGTTTTGACGTCATTTTGTAGGACAACCCGGAAGTTAGCGGCGTATGGGTTCCCTTGGTCGAAAAGCCTATGCATTTTCCCCATAGACTTTTGGAAAATCGCAAAAAATAAGATCTGTGTTCAACAAAAAGTTATGACCCTTACACTTTTTGTCTATCAAGATAATCTTTATAAGTCAATCCAAAATTTTTACATTTTTGAAGCCTAAATAAAGCCGTCAGATATAAAATGCTAACGGTAGGCTATAAACGACTACAGTACACAATGGTCGCGGATCAACGTCATCATCAAGCTAACTCAAACTTTATTTAAAATAAAACACGCTCGCTCCTTATGATCTTCACTGGGTATGAACACTTTTCCACTTTTTCAAGAGAACTATTTCCCATTCATTTTTCCAAAAATGTTAGAAACTAATTTTATGTGTGCCTCTCTGAGATTTTTTTATCTTTTGTTAATGTTTTTTTTTTTTTAAAAATCACATGACTGGTCTCTACAGGGAAAGATGGCATTGTTGCTACAATGGGTGGTGGAACATTTTTAGGTACATTAGCACTATCCTGTCTCAGGGAATATGAATGATCTTCCAAAATTTGTCCAGTGGGAATATCATTTGTGGATAAAAACAAAACAGACTCATAAATTATTATAAATTACTATATAAATTACATCACATCCTGATGTCACGTGTCTTTACAAAACCTTTATGGGTTGTGTGTGAACGCACACACATTCTGGGTAATTACTGGCAGTGTGAAAGTGCAAAATCTATCAACACGGGAACAATTGCTGGGACACATTACTGGAATCACAGTGTGAAAGTGGCTAAACTCTTCTGTATACGCTGTGAATTTGAATTGCTTAAAGTCATTTGGAAAAATAGTGTGCTTTATCTCACTTGATTTGTAACAAATCATTTATTAACCTTTGGCAACACAGGAGAATGCATCAACCTTTGTCTAAATAGGCCATGTATTTTACATTGATTTCAAAATAAGTTTCTGCACTTGTCCAAATATTATAATGTAATGGATTTAAACATTGTTTAATCAGACTGTAAAGTGAAATGTCACCAGGTATTTGTTTTAATACATAATAAACTTCATATTATGTATAGGCATATTACATTTATATTTCAACAGTGTTGTTCAATACAATCATTATTGCCTCATTGTTAGTTTATAAATAGTTATACTAAAGACTTGTTTTCACTTATGTCTGTTTGTGTTGCTAAAAAATATTAGATTACTCATTTGTCAAAATCAGTAGATTACTTCATTACAAAAATAATCATTTGTTAAATATTTCTAAATACATCTGCATTGTTTTATTTTTTGTCATTGAAACTTTCGTAAAAAAAAAAAAAAATTCAAATATTGTCACGTTCTACTGAACCAAGTATCTGTATTTTGTCTCATCTCGTGAGCTAAATGTACTGTCACACCGATAAGCAGTGATAAAGCTTATGATTTTTCAAGTGCATGATACAGCTTTTATGCTTCAGGTCAACCCTATATATTTATGAAAAAGAAAATAAGTTTGAATGAAGAAAGCAATAACTTTGCAATAGTATCCTTTCAAATGTTAAAGCTGCCCTGCACTCTGAAAGAAAATTCAGGCTCAGGATTTTCTTTTTTTTTTTTTTGCTGTAACCCCTGACTAAATAGAATTGTTAAAAAAGGGTGATGACATATAGCCTATAGTGCTAGCCTATATCTCAGCTCGCCACTCAACATTTAGATTTTCAGTGTTGGCAGCCACGTTATATTGATGGCATTGTATTTTGATTAGTAAAAAGTATATAGGCTATATAAAAACTTTAAATTACTCCTGCTCCTAAACAAATTAAGTAGTTATTTTTATTTGGTAATAAACGGGTCAATGTATAATTGCTATAATCATGAATCCTCTCTAAGATGGATATTTACATTTTAGACCAAGACTTTACTTAAATTATGACAGAGATGCTTGATAACTAACTTTTAAGTGCAGCTTTGAGCCAAGAATTGTGTTCCTGTGAGTAAAATCTCAGAGGTTGATTATGATTGATTTTTTACATTAATTTGAAGATTCAATGTGAAATTTTCAGTCATTTCATTGATTGACGGCAATAGTCTAAATATTTTGATGTCTGTTGCTTTATGCCGTTAAACTGGTGTTAACTTGTATTTTTCTTATTTCACCTCAGACCTGATTGCGCTGAAAGAGGAGAATCAAGAACTGAATGAAATGAAAGACAAAGATCAAAATGAGAAACATCATGATTTCAAAACTGAAGAGGAACTGATAAGTTGCTCACAGACTAAAAAGACTACCTCACCAAAAGAAGCTCAAAAAACACAAACTACAAACCTTAAGTCTCAAATGAGAGTTCATACTGGAGAGAAAACGTCCACCTCCCAACAGTGTGGGAAGAGTTTCTTGCATAAAGTAAATCTTAAGACTCGTGTAAGATTTCAAACTGGAGTGAATTCTTTTGTATGTGATCAGTGTGGAAAGAGTTTCAAACATAGTGCAAATCTTAATAACCACATGAGAATTCATTCTGGAGAGAGACTTTTCACCTGCAAACTGTGTGGGAAGAGTTTCACACATAATGGAGGTCTTAACAATCACATGATAAGTCACACTGAAAAGAAGCCATTAATATGCTCTCAGTGTGGAAAGTGTTTTTCACGGAAACAAAACCTTGTTCTCCACATGATCATTCACACTGGCGAAAAGCCTTTCACCTGCAAAATGTGTGGGAAAACTTTCACGTATAAGGGAAACCTAAAGACTCACATAAGAAGTCACACTGGAGAGAATCCATTCACATGCGATCAGTGTGGAAAGAGTTTCAGACATAGTGTAAACCTTAATAACCACAAGAAGAGTCACTCAAGAGAGAAGAGTTTTAAATGCCATCAGTGTGAAAGGAGTTTCACAGACACAAATCACCTTAAGAATCACGTTAAAATTCACATCGGAGAAAAGCCTTTCATGTGTCATTACTGTGGAAAGAGTTGCTCGAGAGAAGATGGCCTGAAGATTCACGTGAGAATTCACACTGGAGAGAAACCTTACACCTGCCCTCAGTGTGGAATGAGTTTCAGGGTTAAAGAATACCTTCAGGTTCACAAGAGGATTCACACTGGAGAGAAGCCTTACAAGTGTCCTCAGTGTGAGAAGAGATTCGCATTTCAAAGCAGCATGAAACGTCACTTGCGAACACATTCTGGGAAGAAATTGCCACTTTCTTCAGTGTGACGAGGTTTAGAAAAAGGAGTAATTTATACAATCATCTGCACATTCATTTTGGTAGACATTCAGTTGAAATCATTGTAAGAATAATTTTTTGCCATGTGAAAGTCATGCAAATGTGAGACCCTGTTTTATCAAAAGTTTGGAGTAAGATTACAAATATTTGCAGCTGTACCCCTCGGCCACACCCAGTTCTCAAGTTTTGGCTAGCAGTTTAGCTATCAATGGCACCAATATCGGTTTGTATTTGGTGTACTATTTATATGCATTTTCATGAGACTGTGCTTAGTTTACTCAAAAATTTACTCAAAAACGTTGCTCGAATCGCACAGCGTATGCTGTCCATTATTTTTATATAGCAGGACAAATTATCCCTTACTTTAGTGTGAGAAATAAAATGTATGGTGTAAGTATGTCTCATGAACGCATGAGACCCCTGCCTTGAGTGTGAAAAGAATAAACAAGGCTATGTTCACGCTGTAGCTGAATGTGGTCTACATCCTATTGTCACCTTCTTGCATCCTTCATCTCTTTATGCTTCACCATAAGGCTCAAAACTTTTACCTTGCTGGAAAAAGCAACAATGTAACTGAACGATTACAAAATTTGACATAAAATGAACAAAATGACTTGTTCCCATTGTTGCAGCTGGTTATTTAGGGTATGTCCACACGAAACCAGAGCTTTCTCTATCCAATCTTTTTTTCCTCTCTCTCGTCTCAAGAAATGCCTGCGTCCACACAAAACCACAAAATCTATGTAGTATACATGGCACACCAGTATGTGGCATTGTAATTCTGCCACAGAGATACACTAAAAACGCATCTGGTGTGCAGTATACAAACAAACATGGAACAATATATTTATTAATCTGTTAATATGTTAATAAAAAGACAAATGTAGCGGTGTCTGACTAGAGTTGAGGCTTAGATTGATGACGTCATTGTTTCAGAAAATATACAGTTTCTCTATCCAATGATTTATCCACTCTGGGACCTGGTTTTATAAAAATATCGGCTTCGCTCTTCCAAATTGCTGTATACGTGACTCCGTGTGCATGGGGCCTTAGTCAATTTCAATTGAATTTTGTAATATCTGGATAAGTTTCCTGACTGTGGAAATAACAGGCAACTTTAAATTTATGATTATGATCAGAAAAAGCTTGGAAATATTATTCTAGTTTTGTGCAGATGTGCAGAAACTGTTAATCCGAACACTAGGCTCAATACTCGGAGCCGATCCTCCTTATATGCAGGCTGCGTAGGGCCCCCTTGCACTCAAGTTTGGTTTTTTAATTTCTTACTGGCACAGCAGTGACTTCTCTGACAAATCACTCATTGATGTGGGGGTATAAGTGGTTATGTAAGCAGTAAAGAGGAGTCACCACCTTCTTGTCTTCAGCTATGCACAAAACACAGATTCTCATCACTTGACATCACTTCCAAAATACTCAGGCAGGCACATTTGACGAGGTCGCAGCTGATGTGGTTGTCCTTTTTTTTTTTGGGTTTAGGAGTCTTTTGACAGCTCACTCTGAAGAATAAATCTGTTCACAACAATGTAAAAGAAATGGAAGAACAATGTCTTGTACCATTTCTTCATTTTGTGAAGCACGTTGTAATGTCCAATAAGTTCGTCCGAGAGGTCAACACCACCCATGGATTTATTATACTTCAGCACTTCTGCTGGAATAGGGACCCAATGAATGTCCCCTCTTTTGGTCTTTCTGCTGAGGTCGTTAGCTTTGGTTCTTGGAAAGCCCTGTCTGTTAGGGCGTATGTTGCCACCAGGGTGAGCTTGAGCAGAAAAACAGTGAAGAGGGTCGGGCTGGTATAAAAGCTATCCATAAACACCTGATATCCAAGTTCAGTGAAATCCAAAAGCTGCATTACTGATTCATAACCGAGGCCTTTACCTGCTTCTGTGGAGGACTTTCCTTCCACATGTATATTTACAAACTGAATCTGCAAGGACAAACAATTTATAACCCCATTTGGTGGCTCCAGTTCTAGCCTTTGAAGCAACAATACACTCGTCCACTGCCAGCTGCATTTTTGGTGAATATAAGTCTTTCAAGTCTGCATAGAAAGATTTTATTTTAAACAGTCTATTATAGTATGGGGTTCCCTTTTTCTTGCATTCTCTTCGATTAGTTTAGAAAGATCTGGGGTGTTTCCCACTAACATTGTCTCTTAGCTCGCTACAAAGTCTCTAAAGGTATGTCTTCACTAGAGATGCACCTTTTCTAGGTGTGTTTACTGAACGATACCTTAGGAGGTATAGTTCAATAATTCCCATAACATGTGAATACAGCTTAATTTATGCTTTACGTGTGATGTTACCAGGTGCTGTCCATTGTGGTGTTCCTGAATTGGTTGATACTAATGGATAAAAAATGTGTTTACTCCAATCATGGTCCTTTTCAGTGTGATATCTGAGAAAGATGTCTTCTTTATGAAATAAATGTTGAGTTTAAATAGAGACACAGAACTCTTCCTGTTAGAACGCAACAAACTTGAGTAAAACCTGTACTTTCGTTTAACAACATAAATCATGTCAGGCAAGAAAAACACTTTTTTTATGTACCTTACTGCACGTTTTGCACCATTTCAAAGAGAAATGTCCACTGAGTGGCGCTTAAACATGGGTTCACCCATTTGTATTACGTTGATATAGGTACAAATTGCCGTGGTTTTATTACGTTGCTTCAAGGTAAGTATTGTGACGGATCAGAATTCAAATATATGAGGAATGTCGCTAAAAGTTTATGCTCTTGTGTTGAACATATGCCCTACACCAAAACCAACCCTAAACCTACCCGATAGTGTTAACAAATGCAAAACTTATATAAAAACACATTGGTTGATGCAACCGTGCCATTTGAACTTCCTTATATGGAGTTTGAACTGTTTTGTTGAACTGTTGTTCTCATGGGATTCGAACTGGAGCTCCTCACCTCTCATGTACATCTCTGTACTCTGAGAGCTACCAAACAAACTCACCATCTATGAAAACCCATAGATATTAAGCTGGATATGTGTGATGATTACATTAAAAAGCTTTGGTTTTCAAATCTCCCAGCATATTAATATTGTTTTGAAGTCGTAACATGTTATTCCTCAAGTAATTTTGCTAAAACCCCTACACCACCACTACGTTTGAGTTATTGTGACTCTTAGGTAATTGGTAAAATATACACACCTTCTCATTCAAAGAGTTTTCTTTATTTTCAGGACTATGAAAATTGTAGAGTCACACTGAAGGCATCAAGGGCTATTTGACCAAGAAGGAGAGTGATGGGGTGCTGCGCCAGATAACCTGGCCTCCACAGTCACCGGACCTGAACCCAGTCGAGATGGTTTAGGGGTGAGCTGGACCGCAGACAGAAGGCAAAAGGGCCAACAAGTGCTAAGCATCTCTCGGGGAACTCCTTCAAGACTGTTGGAAGACCATTTCAGGTGACTACCTCTTGAAGCTCATCAAGAGAATGCCAAGAGTGTGCAAAGCAGTAATCAAAGCAAAAGGTGGCTACTTTGAAGAACCTACAATGACATATTTTCAGTTGTTTCACACTTTTTTGTTATGTATATAATTCCATATATAATTCCACATGTGTTTGTTCATAGTTTTGATGCCTTCAGTGTGAATCTACAATTTTCATACTCATGAAAATAAAGAAAACTCTTTGAATGAGAAGGTGTGTCCAAACTTTTGGTCTGTACTGTACATGAAAGTGACTTACAATTTCTTTGACTTAATTTAATCCATTTTTCCCTTGGTGAAATTCATTTAAAGGCCTGAAAACACCACGAAGGTAAAGATGAATCTTTAAACATTGATACTCCCAACAATTTAGATTGTTTTTGTTTTGTTTTATCCTAAAAAAATAAAAATAAAGTCAGAGTCCTTTTAAAAAGGTCAGTTAGACTCCAAATGGACACCTGGTAACCAAATGAATCAAAACTACACCCTTTTTATTCACTTATCATCATTTCCTCTCTGATTTAAGGAATACATTATGGGTAGGGATTGGGTTAGGTCTATATTTATGGACAGTTAACTGCAGTGCCCATACTGAATATATTATGTACATCAATTCAGAACTGCTCTGCCTATGAAACCACACAAGAAAAAAATTAGAACAACATTTGAACATAGCTAAAAAGTCTTTATTTAGAACAGTTCTTATGACAAAAACAGTGAAACTAAAACAGATTTGATCAGTGATAATTTTAGAACTAATTAAACAAAAAATGCTAAATCTTTATTTTTTTTTATTTTAGAACAGTTTTTCCATTCAAATAAATCTAAAACCGTTAAATGCTAATTGTGATAATTATCCAGTTACTGAAGAACCAAAGCAACGTTTACAAAGCATAGGAACACACTCAAGGCAGTCACTGAGAAGGTTTGTCTTCTAACCAACAGGAAAACAAAGCCACTGAAAGACACGAAAGAGGAAAGTGTGGAAGCAGAACAAAGAACATTTGAATAAATTAGGCTAGATTTATTTTAATTTACTAATTCTATGTGGAAATCTTTTTTCTTCTTCTAATGTGTGCACTAGATGGAACACAAAAGCTCCCTATAACAGAAAGAATCATGATCAAAACTTACTGGTCACGCATCCCTCGCTGTACAGTCTCAAACCAGCAATGGCTTTTTTCCCTTCATCTTCCTCCTCAGAACTATATTTCAGGGTCTGATGTATCCACCTAAACTTGGAAACATTTCTTGAACAACTATTAGATTTGAACTCTTTGAACAATGTTAGATAAACTAAAAACAGTTCAAGCATGATTTACATTAAAAAAAGACTAAAAAACAATTAATATTTCCCACCCTGCTCATGCCAGACATTGTAACAGTCCCATTTTGGCAGAAGACACAGTGACACCTCACAGGTTTCACACATGACTGGTGTCTTCTGATGGCAAAGCTTGCACTTTCTCCATCCAACAGTGCTGTCGTCTTTGGATTGTGGCAGTCGACTTTTGAAGCCTGAGGAGCAGCTGTGCCTCATTCCAAGCCTGCAAGTTCCAGAACAAGTGTTTCCCTGAATGCTTTCTGGGTCAGGGGTCTTTCCTTCTTTACTCCGGCCAGATGCTGAGGCAAAATGAAGGCATTGACAACAGCCATATCTACAAAGTGGTAAAAGAAGGTCCGATACCATTTCCGTGTCTTGTGGAGCACTTTGTATTATCCAATGAGGGCATCGGGCAGGTCCACTCCCCCCATGAACCTGTTGGTAGTCCAGCACAGCACCTGGAATAGGTACATGCACTTGGGACCACTGCCCATCATTGTCCTTCACCCTCTTTTGCACTGTGTCACCTGCATATACTCTGTGGAATGTAGAACACATCAGTACTTCCTGGGTGTCTTTCCATTCCACCAACAGCAGCCCTTCCTCTCTGAGCCATTGTATGGACCCTTGTGGAGAATTCCGCGGCAATCTGTTGATGGTTGTCTTTGGGAAACTGATCCTGTTTGGACGAATGGTACCACATGCCCAAATCCTCTTAGAGATGGAGGTCCCTGAGAAGTATGGGACTGGTGTAAAAGTTGTCAACATACAGGTTGTAAACAGTGCCCAACATCTTTTCATCTATGAGTGACATGACAGGCTCACTTACCCTCATACATGAAGAACGCAAAGTTGTAACCACTTAGTGAGTCTGCCAAGACAAAAAGCTTGTAGCCCCATTTAGTGGGTTTGTTCTTCATGTATTGTTTGAGTCCAGACCTCGCCTTTGATGCCACCATCCTCTCATCTATGGAGATGTTGTGATTTGGATGAAAAAATGTTCTGCAGGCATCCCTCATGTTGTCAGAGAGGCTTGATCTTACCCAAGCGGTCGTAGGCTGCTCTTCCCTTTTTCTTCATCATTCTGAGAAACTCCCTACAGGACATGATCTTAGCATGAAGGGGAACACTGACTGATTATTGGAGGAGGTCTCAAATCTATACAGCGGAGAGCTTCACAAGACCCATGTTCACAACAAGTGCCGGGTAAGTCTTCTACAGAGATGTTATGCCATGGCATGTCTCCTCCCTGCTGATTTTTTTATCCATTGGCATTTGTGTGTGGAACGATGATTTGCAGCACAAATGATGAAAAGAAAAGCTGAAACAACTACAGTGCTGTGTATGATGCAGTTATCACTGATTTAAATAGGGATCAAATCCATGAATAAACATCTTCTCTAGAGCTGAATCGACGCTTGACACCGTGTTATCCCTGTCTGAGACATATCTCTCCAAGTCTTTCTGTTGCTCTTCATCGACCTCTTCCAGAACACTCAACACCACAAAAACTCTTCTGAATTTATCGTTCCCTGATGCGGAGATTCAGATGTAACTTTTAAGAAAATCCGCTCACTGATAAATACTTTGTGTATCTCGCCGCAACTCTGTTCTGTGTATTCAGCGTGCGTGAAAACGAGAGCACACGAACATACGAACTTTGAGAATGGTCATGTTTAAGCAAAAATTCTTACACAAACTACACAAACCATCAATATTAGTAAAAATCCTTGTGGTTGGCTAACATTTCCGTCCATCAAAATTTTACTGGCTACACATTGACTGGCTTTAACAAAAAAAGATTTTGTGGTTATTGCCACCTCGCTGAGCCAGTCAGTGGCTCCCTGTATTTTCTAAGCTATAAAAGTGCCAGTGATTGAAGGACCGAGAAACAGTAAGTGGCAATATTTAATAATCAGTGTTTGGAATAACGGCGTTTAAAAGAACGGCGTTAGGTAACGACGTTATTTTTTCAGTAACGGGGTAATCTAACTAATTACTTTTCCCGTCGTTACAACGCCGTTAATGCTACTGAACGTTAAATGCGGTGCGTTACTATGCATTGATTTAATATGCAATCCGAATGCCCCCTGGCTCACACAGCGAGTGAGCAGGTGGGTTAATAACGAGTTAAGCGATTATGATTGGCTTAGGCAGAGTCGTGTTTCATGGTCGCCAATTAGAGCCAGTGTTTTTACCCACATGCGCCAGCGGCGCCAAACACACACAGTCACACACACGCAACAGCTACACAGAGATTCGCAGCAGCAGCAGAAATGGTGAGTCAGGAGCAATCCGATGAAAAGTTGGCATTTTCAAGGTGGAGATATAAGCACTACTTCAAATTCATTGTAGTCAAAGGCAAGAACGTGCATGTAATGTGTGACACATGCATCTACAAAGCTAGTGGCCAAAAACACTTTTCTTACAAAGAGTGCAGGATAAAACTCTTGCTGTCTGTTGACGTGCAGTAAATCTCGAAAGTTATGTACGAACACCTGTCTGTTCTACTTATTTTATCTGACTTGTGAAAACTGCTAAAAAAAAACTAAATCTTTCACATTTAGCAACTTTCTTTTTTTTCTTTTTTTTTTTTTACAGTAACGCAAATAGTTACTTTCCCTGGTAACGAGTTACTTTTATTATAGAGTAATTCAGTTACTAACTCAGTTACTTTTTGGAACAAGTAGTGAGTAACTATAACTAATTACTTTTTTAAAGTAACGTTCCCAACAGTGGTAATAATTACAAGTTGCAAAATCCAAGAGGAGAGATGGGGGAGGGCTCATTTTGCTTGGAGGGAGACTATTCTATGGGAAATACTTTGGGTTTCAATGCTGGAATACAAATTAGAATAAATATTTTTTTGAAAATGAACATTATTATTAATAACTAGAACTCAGATCATTAATGTAAACCAAGGAGGATCTTTCATTTGCCCCCCCATTTTTTTCATTGATTTGGATTAAAAAGTGGGATGCATTTTGAAGAGTGGACCCTTAGCTTGAAATGTATGCTGGTGTTTCTTGGAATAGTCTGAGCTGGGGGCCATTTCATAAAAGATGCTAAGAAAAGCAGGGATTAAAATCCAAAGCCTGACTTGAAATAACCTAGCAAGCCAATCAGAACTGAAGCGGTTTCATAAATGACAATTTAAGTTTACGCAATCTCACTAATTCGATCCAGGTTCAGTGTGTCAGGATAATTTGATGTGCACGCTTATTCTTAAGCAGCCCTTAATGTTGATCATGGATCAAATTATACCACCATGGCAAACAGCAAATATTTGAGCTGTTTAATGCATTTTAGACTCTGTGTTTACCCCAGTGCATAACTGACACATCACAGGGATATTTTTCATATGTAAATGTTTGAAAGTCATGCAAATATATAAATTTTTCTATCAGGAATGGACGAGGCTTACGTGAGTGAACTGGTGCAAATAGAAAATGCAATATAACAATGATGCGATAAAATAATGGTGCACTAAATTAGAATTTTTATTCTACGTATCACTGATTTGTTTTATAATAGTAGTTACTGTAAATCCAAGCTCTACTATCTCAAATGAAATGTCCCTTCCTCTTATCAGTTAAAATATAGTCTGATTTCTATTATTTATTTTCATTTTTAATTCAGTGGTTTTATTTTTTAATTTACGCTGCATCCGAAAGCTCAAACATTCTGCCTCCAGGGGCAGCACTCCAAGGCAGTAAGGCATCAAGCCACATTCTAATCCAAATTCTGCTTTACTTCTTGTCTCCAGAGGTACCTTCTTCTGATCGAATTTTGAAGATAGTACGCTGCCTCAGAAGTCTGTCCGAAATCACTTTTATGAGGTGCCTTTGTGGAAAAACACTGCCTGCAAAGTTATTGCCCGATACGGCAGTTAGGCAGCAAGTCAGCTGCCTAGGCCAAAGCCTTATGCTGTGTTCACACCAATCGCGAATAAAGCGTCTGGCGCGAATGATTTCAATGTTAAGTCAATGCAAAGGCGCGTTTACGCGCGTCTGGAGGTGAGGCGAATGAGACGTTTGGCGCGGTACGGAAGATGCGAATTCGCCTTGCGCGAATGGTGCATTTTGTGCATTTATGCACAATGTGCATGTAAATTCGCGCTGCGTTAACCAATCAGGAGCCTGCTTGCTGCTGTGGCGGCAGGCCCGTCCAGAGTCACTCATTCAAAATGGAGGAACGACTGATATTATCAGTGAGCAGTCATCCAGAAATCTATGACACAAGTTCCTATTTCTATAGAGACAGGAATAAAAAGGACCTTGCTTGGAAGAGTGTCAGTGAGGAGATTGAGCAACCTGGTAAGTTGTAAATACACATTTCACTTTTGAGTCACAGGTTTATCGACCTGCGCAACTATTTACTTTTCGCTAACAAGATAATGTGTTTATTCAGAGGACGTGTGCAGAAAAAAATGGAAAAGCCTCAGGGGCACTTACCTGAAGGAGAAGAGGAAGGAGATGGAGAAGAGGAGTGGGTCAGCAGCAGGGTCAGTGAAGAAGTGTAAGTACTCACAGATCCTGGGATTCCTCGAGCCCTTCGTCACCCCACGGGAGACAACCAGTAACATGGGGGGGGTCGAGGCCGAGGTCACAGAGTAAGACCACCCCAGGGACCAGGGAGAGGGAGAGCCGGAAGCAGGGGATAAGGAAACAGGTGAGTTTCAATTAAGCCAATTTTACAAGGCATATATGCTGTCATTGTTTACAGATGAAGAGTATAATGTAATCTCTCTTTGACTATTGTTACCAACGTGTTGTATTAACATATAGTATTGTCTTGACTGAGCCTACAGATAATGAAGAGGCTGATCCGAGATCCCCTGCTGCTTCTCCTGTCTCCTTCACCCCCTGCTGCTGCACCCACAGGTGTGTGAAGGCAATAGTACAAACAATATTTGAACATGTTGTGTGCAGAAAACATCAGTACAGTATCCACTCATAGCTTTAACATTCACATAGTCAAAAAATGTGTGAATTAGTCCCTTTACTAATAATCATTGTATTCGTATATGCAGACTCAATTCTATTGCAATGTGTGCCACCAATCATCTGCATACATACTTTTTAACCACTGTTCATTTACATGTTTATATTCCTGATGTTTATATGTCTGAAGTATAACTTTAATTATGTAAAATATGTTAAAGCAATTTCACACTTGTATTTAAGCACTGGCTATGTATGTCACTCACACAGGCACAGATATTATTCCCCCAATATCTAGACAATTTTGTTAATTCAATTATCATCTTTCTGTCTTCTCATTACACTGTGTGTTGTATTTTTGATTTCACAGGTCAACAGAGGAGAGGCACCCGGCGGCCCCGTGATGGTCCATCGGAGGTGGAGCAGACGCTGCTCGAACTCCTGAGGCGTCCTCCAGCCGCACCACCACCATCACCAACAACACCACCACTACCACCACAGTGTGCTGACGAGCACTTCCTCCTCAGCCTTCTGCCTTTTCTGCAGAGCATGCCGCCTCATATAAAAGAAACTATCAAGTTTCAAATGTATAAATTGGCAATGGAAAACAGCACCATTGTGCTAGATTTGGAACAGCCCACAGTAGGCTTTAAAGAATATGAGGCAGCAGGTTCTGCAGGAAACACAGAATGCCCTCCTTCCTCTTCTCCTTCATTTTGTTCCCTGAGGCTCTTTCACGTTACAAGCGAGGTCCTTTTTTTTCTGTCTCTATATTTAAATAGTTACATGTTTGTATTTTTTTACATTTATATTCAGATTATTTTAAGTTTGGCCTGAATAAATTATTTTTAAATATGACTAAATGCCTGGTGTGGATCTAATGCACAACAAATCAAGTGTTTTATCACATTAAAACTTGATTTCAATATATGACACATTCATTTTGTATTGAACGCTATTTATTCCATATCTAAATCTTGATTATATGAAACATGTATTATAATGTAAAGACAACCAATATACTTTAGTGTGTCTGGACAGTGTTGTGTAAGGAAAACAAAGAAATGACAGGACAGGTCAATTAATTTTGGAGGCTGGCTCCATTTATCATCAAAACAAAAATAAATGACATTATTTTACAGTAATAACCTGAACAAAGAAATGGCACAGACCTATAGAATTATAAATCAAATGAGGAATGACCTTGTTCAGCTATGTTAACTATGAATGTTTTTATCATTTTACCTGCTTTTATAATTTTACCTTATATACTAACGAGGAAAACCTACCATTTGAAAAAGTTAATGAGTCAGGATCTAAAATTATTAAATGTGCATTGTTGTGTAGGACCTGACAGCCTGGAACTGGGCCAGCAGGAGTAGAGCAGACAGATAGAGCAGACACAGTGCATGACCTGCAAACAGAGAGGAGGCAGAAAAAAACAACATACAAACCAATAATCTTACATAAAACATATTGCATTTAATCTTTAAAAAATGTTTATATATATATATATATATATATATATATATATATTTTTTTTTTTTTTTTTTTTTGTGTGTGTTTATATATATATTAGTAATGGAAGTAAAACTCTTTTAAGATAGTCATGCTCTTTATAGGTTTGTGGGTGGCTCTTAAAAGAGCCGTTGTGGGGAAGTCATGAGTAGGACTTCAAACACTACTCTGTCGGCTGCCATGCTACTGCTCCCTCCGCCGAGAAGTGTGCCATGAAGACATCCCTCACCCGGACTGCCTCTCTGGAGGAGAAGTTTGCTGCAACCCGACCCAGACCTGGCACCGGCTCCTCTCCAGCTTGTCCCGCGCCCCTCACAGCAGGTGACTCTCTCCTCTCCGAACACCTCATGAAGTTCTGGAGAACACATGTCGCCTTCACACAGTTCTCCACAACTTCAGGGTGGACCTCGATGAGCCGCCGGTACATCCTCCACTGTGAGGAGAGGATGCCAAAGGTGTTCTCCACCAACAGTCGGGCTCTGGAGAGGCGGTAATTGAAGACACGCCTCTCCGGAGGAAGGGTGCGTCCAGGGAAAGGCCCCATGAGGTTCCTCCGCAGCGGGAACGCCTCATCAGCCACTAAGACATGGGGATGGGGCCCTCTTTCATCAGCACCAGGTAGAGGCTGGTCAGGAGGCAGATGAAGTGTGCCAGTCCGGAGAGCCTGTCCAAAGGCGGAGTTCGCCAGAATCCCACCGTCACTGGCCCTGCCGTACCCCCCAACATCGATCACCCGGAAGCGATACTTCGCATCCACAACTGCAAGGAGAACAATGGAGAAGGTTCCCTTGTAATTGTGGAACTGGGATCCTGAATTGGGGGGTGCCTTCATCCCCACATGCTTCCCATCCACCGCTCCACAGCACAAAGGGAAGTTCCACTGCTCCTGGAATCCCTCTGCGATTGACCTCCAGTCACCAGTGGTGGGCACAGCCATGTACTCCTCCACAAGGCAGTCCCAGATGGCAGTCACTACCTGGGGAACAATCTGGCACACTGTGGAGACACCAACCCTGTAGCTGGACGCTATGGTCCTGAATGAGTCCCCAGTGGCAAGAAACCTAGAAAACATTGTTATAAATATTATTATAATGTTATTATAATAATATATTATTATTATAATATTAGAACATTACTGTAAGTACACTGCAATAGTACCACTTTATTGAATTTAAAGGAAGCCTAAATAACAAATTAACAAGGATTAAACTGTGACTGAAAAACCAGGCCTAAACCAGGACAAAAGTAGGTCTCAACCAGGTCTTAACCACGATTGTACCAGAACAAAATCAGGTCTAAATAAAATTAAATCAGGACTTAAAATACAAAGACCTACTGAGTATCACTAGAAAGAGCACCAACAGTGGTAATGTTATCCGTAGTTTGAGAAACATTGATAGCATAGCGTATTTTAGCATACTGTATTTAATATATGTAATATACTGCATTTAAAATACATACACATTTACTAACCGAAGACAGATGGACAGGCGCTCCGCAGCTGTGATAGAGCGCCTGTAGTTGGTGTCCTGGAGGGTGATACTCGCTCCGACATGGGACAACAGGTCATCATATTGGGCGCGAGACAGGCGGAAGTACCGCTGAAAGCGGCCGTCATCCAGGCGCAGCTCCTGTAGCAAATGATGAAACTCACCAAACTGGGAACGCCTCCGGAGGGTCTGGTGGACCCAAGTACGGCGACGCTGACCCCTACGCTGCTGTTCTGCTCTCCAGAGCAAATACAAAGCGGTAACTCTCTCGATGAATACTCGATCAACATCAGCCATCTTGCAAACAGACAACCGTCTAGCACTTGCCCCTCCCACTAGAAGCGGATTCCGCCTCGGACACACGTCAATTTCGCTTCAAACTCTTGTTTTTCACGCGCGTCTATTTCGCTCTAGACGCGCGAATGCACTCAAAATGCTCAAGCGGCAAACTAGACGCGGTAGACGCGAATTTGACACTTTATTCGCGTTTGGTGTGAACACAGCATTAGTGTTTTTAATGCTTTAAAGAACAAGCAAAGGCTATAGCCCCCCTTAAATGACCACTCAGTCCCCCTAACTGAGTCAAATAATAAAGTCAAATAACTGTATGTGAGAAAGTCAGCGCCCTAATATCAATGCGTTCCTATCAGTCAGTGTTTAGAGGAACTCAGGTTAGCCTGACAGTTAGCCTGCTCTGGACCAGGTTAGTTTCCCAGCATAAGTTGCCACAGTGACTGAGCTTGAGCTATGGTAATTTTGCTTTATGAAACCAAATCAAGTTAAAATAAGTCAGACTTACTTGTTGAACTTGTTTTATGAAACAGCCCCCTGGTCAGAACTATGAGCGATGAAACGCAAGTACTGCCGTTCACTTTGTACGTTTAAATGGCAGGTCCTTCAGCATTTATGTTAGCCCTTTCCTCTCCGGTGTACAAGCTCAGAACATGAATCTTGAGTGTTTTAGCTTTCAAATGATATATACAGTGGGGCTCGAAAGTTTGGGCACCCCTTGCAGAATCTGTGAAAATGGGAGTAATTTTAAAAAAATAAGAGAGATCATACTAAAAGCATGTTATATTTAATTTAGTACTGTCCTGAGTAAGATATTGTACATAAAAGATCTTAACAAATATAAAAAATGCTGAAATTATTAAAATAACCCCACTCAAATTTGGGAACCCTTGGTTCTTAATACTGTGTGCTGTTACCTGATGATCCACGACTGTCTTTCTGTTTTCTGATGGTTGTGCATGAGTCCCTTGTTTGTTCTGAACAGTTAAACTGAGAACTGTTCTTCAGAAAAATCTTTAAGGTTCTGCAGGTTCTTCAGCTTTCCAGCATCTTTGAACCCTTTCCAGCAGTGACTGTATGATTTTGAGATACAAATTTTCACACTAAGGACAATTGAGGCACTCCAACACAATTATTAAAAAAGATTCAAACATTCACTGATGCTCCAGAAAGAAACAAGATGCATTAAGATTTGGGGGTGAAAACTTTTGAACATGATGAAGATGGCCAAATTGGTCTTATTTTGTTGAAATATGATTTTTTTCCCATTTAGTATGTTTCCCGGTACACAAATTAAGTACAATTTACCTTGATCTTCAAATACCAAAAGTTTTCACCCCCCAAATCTTAATGCATCTAGTTTCCTTCTGGAGCATCGGTGAATGTTTGAACCTTTTTAAATAGTTGTCTTTGAGTGCCTCAATTGTCCTTAGTGTGAAAAGATGTATCTCAAAATCATACAGTCACTGCTGGAAAGGGTTCAAATATGCAAAGATGCTGGAAAACTGAAGAATCTGCACGACCTTAAAGATTTTTCTGAAGAACAGTTCTCAGTTTAACTGTTCAGAACAAACAAGGGACTCATGCACAACCATCAGAAAACAGAAAGACAGTCGTGGATCATCAGGTAACAGCACACAGTATTAAGAACCAAGGGTTCCCAAATTTGAGTGGGGTTATTTTAATAATTTCAGCATTTTTTATATTTGTTAAGATCTTTTATGTACAATATCTTACTCAGGACAGTACTAAATTAAATATAACATGCTTTTAGTATGATCTCTCTTATTTTTTCAGCTTGCCGAAATGTATGCACCATTTACACCTGGTACGGAGCAGGTATACATTTCTTTTCTACCAACTAACATTTTGAAAATACAATTTCATGAATTCAAAAGTTTACGTCAGAATGGCTTTACAAACAAAAAGGAGTTCTGCTTGTGTTTCATGAATGAAGCCCATTGTGTAATAATTATCAGGTTTTTATATACATAGATAACAGAAACTGATAGCAGAACTGTTGATGAATCATCTTTAACTTAAATTTTAAAGCTTTACCTATCAATTAATTATCAGTTTCACTGTATCATTAATAAGTTTTGATCATGCATTATTTCATGATATGAATGTATATGAATGTTCACCATAATTTGTTCAACCACATTAACAACATATTGCATTAGATTTTCTAGTACTAGGAAGAACGGTTCTAAATTCAGTCCTTCATGTGCTATTGGAAATTTTCTATTTCCCACTTATCAACTTAAGCTCGTTCTTTGTTGTTTAAAGGGATTCTTAACCCCAAAATAAACTCTTTAAAGTGACACAACTAAAAATATGGATGTTAGAGGAAGAAAGGATGAGGTATGAATGGTAAAGAAGACAACTGCTGTGAAATATATTTATATTGTTACTGACAAATGGTTAAATTGTTTTTAGAACAAACTACAGTATATACAAGCTAAAGAAGAACAAACAAAATAGCAAAGATATTATTAACATCCTAGTGTTAAAAAGTTTGTGTGGGTGGGGGGGGCAGCTTGGGGGTCAGGTCATCCATGTTAACAGCATAGATGTTTTTGGGAATTGCCTACACAAGTGTGTCACTGCTAAGTTAATAAATACAAATATATTACTGGTAATGTCAAGTGTAAAACTGCCTCCCAATTCCCAAGTGTAGCATTTCTCAGTTACTTTCCTGGAATGTTTAGTTTATTCAATACACCCAATTTAGGTTAAATAATCTTAGATTAGGGAACACATTCATTACTAACTAGTTGCTTAATAGAATGCATATTATTAACATTAGCCGTTTATTGGTTCTAATAAAACACTTACTAATGCCTTATTCGGCATGACCATATTCTGGATCCCCACACCTAAACAACCACTACCACCGCTTAAAAGTCACCCAATTCCATGGAACAATTTTGGATTTGGCAACCATGCATTCAACATGAGCTACAGGAGTCAGATTTGACTGATCACAGGTCGAGTGCAAGTAGAGATGACGGACCATGCTGGAGAATTTGCTGCTCATCAGATCCTGAGCTCATAGACAAATATCTGATATTGTAAGATGTGCTTCCTTTACACAGAGTGCGACTGATTGTGAAATTGAAAGTCCACAGTTGGTGCTCAATCCAAAGAGATTTAAATAATCCATATATTGATAGCGGCTCCCTGATGCACAAACATTATATGCAATATTAGAATGTTTGCGGGAGCAGGATTAACAAAACGCATACAATGAATGTTGACTGTAGAAAGCAAAAGCCGAATCACAGACATTTTGGGGAATTTAGTTAGTGACCAGTAGGGGACATGTTGGGTTCACTTAATTTTGTCATGGCCACGACCTATTCCCACAAGTTAATGTGATATGTTGTGGCCACGAGATGCTATGTTGGGGGAACAACATTCTTTTCTAGTATCCATGAGTTTTATTGTTAAAGGAGTTGACCATCTTCACATGTGTATTGGATTGCACTGAATGGGCTCTTCATTTTTTACCTCGGTAATAACGCAGTGTTTTAAAGTTTACCAAATGTTTCACACAATTGAATGATTTTATGGATTTTTTAAATGGAATGCAAAAGTTTTATTTTTAATTGCATTTGAACTACAGATGTACAGATACATTTCCATATAACAGAACACACACCAAAAATTAAATAAAAATAAGTTTCTCTTTACATTGAAGGAATACAAGTCATATCCTCACCTTCAAATACTCACCTTCAAGTCATAAACTCGTAAGAACTTTATCTTCAAAAAAACAAAAAAAAAACAAACCATAATTTCTTCATTCGGAGCGCTCTTTGACCCTCCCATAGACAGCAAGGGTACTACCACGATCAATGTCCAGAAACATAGGAAGGACATCAGTAAAATAGTCCATGTGACATCAGTAGTTTAAAGCTAAGAGAATACTTTGTGCGCAAAGAAAACAAAAATAAAATTTTCAACAATTCTTATACAGTCTGCTGTGGCTTGCCTCCATTTTGGGGAGTATCACGATGCATGCGTGCACTTCTGCTTCGTGTAAACAACACATGCGCATGCTGACACATAAGCACTTATGCAGCAGCACAAAGCGCATGCATTGTTTACATGAAGCAGAAGTGCACACGTGCATTTTATAACTGTAATATTAAAAAAAAAACACAAAAAAACCACTGAGTTTTGAAAATGTAAAAAAAAATATATATATTTACTGATGGCTCGTGGTCGCCTTAGCACAGGGATGAAATGGGCAGCCACACAGAAGTACAATTGCAGGAAGAAATCCAATGAAAGACAGAGAAGCCAGGAACAAGAGGGCAAACGCCAAGGATTTGACTATACAAGATGGGGTTAGCACACCTTAAAGAGTCGCAAACGAGCCACAGCTGGAACTGATTAGCTCGTTACGGTAATCAGACACACCCACACAACAGTAGACATGGCACAGATGTGATCGTGATCCCATGAACCGTGACTTCCTGTTTGTTGCTGCTGCATGTTTTGAGTTTGAGCTCCATCAATTTAGTTCTTTATCGTGAATTTTTATCTTAAAATACATTTTATACACCATTTTTGTTTCTATAATGTGTGAATATATCACATATTATATTCTACAACAACAACAAAAAATCAGAGCGCCTTGTTATCACTAGTTTTATTTACATTTCCAGGGTCCGCTATTATCTTGTAGCCCATTAGCATCACCAGTGTGTTTGCCGCTAATCTCACTTACATTGCTAATACTCTATTCACACACATTACCATTGCTTTACTTACTGTTACTTTCTTTAATGGCAGATGTATGTCTATCTTTGAGTGCAGGTGAGGACACGTTCGTTGAGCTAGAAGCCGTGGAGAAGCAGATTTGTGAACTGGTGAAGAGGTAGGCCTATATAGATATCGTACCTCAAATTGATGTTACTGAAAATTTCCTTGTATCGTGCATGCTGCGTGTCACTGATATTAACTATATGGCTCTGCATTATCGTCCAGGAAGAACTATTTTTCCAGCCACCAAAGATAGATTCACAAATGCCATATTTATCTCAACTCCTTTCTGTACCCATAAATACACATGAACTAGACGAGATTACTAGCACTATGGGCAAGCTGTTGCCTCTATCAAATTGAAAAAGGTTAGAGAAAAACACACCGCACAATGGTACAACAATAATACCCATTCTGTCAAGAAAGAAACTCGTAGTCTTGAGCGCAAATGGAGAAAAACTAACTTGGAAGTTTTTGCTAAAATTTTAATGAAAGTTGTCTGTTAATTATGCTCCTTACTGAAAAAAAAAGATCTGTATAAAGAATTTCAGTCAGGTTTCAGGCCCCACCATAGCACAGAACCTGCACTTGTTAAAATTACAAATGACTTGCTTCTTGTGTCAGATCAAGGCTGCATCTCATTTCTAGTTTTACTTGATCTTAGTGCTGCGTTCAACACCATAGATTATGACATACTTATGCAATAAAAATGTGCAATATCGTTATATTAATTTGTTACCCCTCCCATCCTTTTAGAAACATTGCCAAGCCACAAAACTGCATGTATTCATGACCTCTAGACTGGATTATTGTAATGCACTTCTAGGTGGTTGTCCAGCAACTTCAATAAACAAGCTACAGGTAGTCCAAAATACAGCGGCTAGAGTCCTTACCAGGTCAAGAAAACACTACAATATTACCTCAATTCTACGGTCTCTGCATTGGCTACCTTTTAAGTTCTGTATCAGTTACAAATTATCATTACTTACCTATAAGGCCCTAAATGGTTTAGCTCCTGCATACCTAACTAGCCTTATACCATGCTACAATTCATCACGCTCCCTTAGGTCACAAAATGCTGGACTTTTGGTAGTTCCTAGGATAGCAAACTCCACTAAAGGAGGTTCACGAGTTCACTCTTACATCTAATCTGAAGGTGAATAGTAGGCATATTTTGGCGTGCTGTCCTGGGGGAGGGGTCCGGGCCCAGAGCATAGCCCGAACCCAAATAACTCCCCCTATCCCTAATTTGGGATTAATAGATTAAAAGTGAGGAGTTGGGGTGGAAGAGGGATGCCGAAAAACTGTCGTGGGACAGGAGGTAGGAAGACTGGATATATATACGGTACGCTTGTGTGCTAGTTAAGATGATTAGCTAAACGAGATGCACCTGTGCCAAATTGGATGATTATCTGATTGTGCTCCTCCCGAACTTTGTTAATAAAACCACATTTCATGAGTTCACCCTTACATCTAATCTGAAGGTGAATAGTTTTGGCATGCTGTCCTGGGGGAGGGGTCCGGGCCCAGAGCATAGCCTGAACCCAAATAACTTCCCCAAAAGAAGCTTCACCCTCTCGAGTCGATTAACGCGGATACGCGTTTTGAGTCATTTTCTCCTGATAACCCCGAAAAGAACTTAAATTACACTTTCAGTTTTAATCGTACAGATAAGAGCAATACATCAATCGAATCTGTAAAGGGTCTACTTTTTTTTTGAATACAGACATAATAACAACAAAACTTTGTGCACTTATAAAATAAAGATAACAAACAAGGTGCGCTGTCTGCAGCCTTTGTCTGCGCTGATCTTCATTTACACGTCAATGAACTGTAACTCAGTGAATATTTAATGAAGAGACATGAGAGAGACATCTATAGAAAGCTTGACATGTCTACTTTTAAACTAAACAAGTGCCGCCAAAAAACAGATATTCTGTGATAAAGTAATCCATATGAAAACAACGCGATGTCTGTTTTTCATGTCTCCCTTCATTATATCTAATGTGACCATGCCCCCGCGCTGAACGCGCTATTCAGATTCAAACTGAAGCGCGCGGCTTGAATACGCCCATAACAGAAGAAAAAGCAGCGAGACTGTTCTTCAAGTTTTTATTTTACTGTTTGCTTTGTGATGAGAGGAATAAGACATAATTCACCCCAAAAAGATGTGACTTGGACTTCAGGATTCGAGATTTGGATTTCCTCAGAAAAAAAGGATGATGCACTTTATTCAGCAGAGATCATAAACATGAGTAAGTCTCTTTTTTTTATATATACTTGTACTAGTTTTCACATAGCGTGTAAACATTTTACTAGTTAAGACTTTTTCCAAAGACTTTTTCCAAACTATAATTCCTGACTAAATGTATAATCAAGTGAAATATTATGAAGTTTCAATAACAATACTATACCATTCAAAAGCTTGATGTAAATAATATAAATGTAACAAATAGATAACTGTAACAAACAATGCTGTTCTTTTAATTAATTCCCCTAAAAAAACAGAAAAATATTTTCAGCTCTTTTTAACATTAATAATAATAATAATGATAATAACAATAAATGTTTTTTGTAGTAAATAAGATTGTTAAAAGGATTTCTGAAGGATTGTGTGACTGGAGTAATGATGCAAAAAATTCTGTTTGAAAGTCAGCTTTGATTGTTCCTAATAAATTTTTTAACTGCTCCCCCAAGTGGATATTAAATTATGTTGTGGGATAATTCAATATATTCTATATAAACTACAAACATAAAATTATATAGATTTATTTTGTCCTCACATTCTTTCTTGTAACTCCTTCCTCTCAGTGGCACAGATGACTGAATGGCTCATTATGCAGCTCATTATGCGGCCCTTTGTCTTCTAAAGTGTAAATCACAATGATATTCATGGTAGTTGACGCCTACTCGCACATGACTTTTACCAACAAAAAGTGTCTTAGAAAATTTAAATCAATATATTGTTTTCTGTAAGTGAGTAAACAAGATGATTTTCACAAAATTTAGAAAGAAAATTTTTAGGCTACAAGCTCCTGTTCTCAAAAATCTCGGGAACCAATGTTGTGTATGTGTTTTTTTGCCTTTTTCAAGTGATTTAACATTTTTAGTTTTTCACTAACCACGCATAGCATTTTTTTCCTCAAAAATAAAATCATGTACAGTCGTGGCCAAAAGTTTTGAGAATTACATAAATATTGATGCTAAACTGCTTTTAGATCTTTGTTTCAGTTGTTTCTATGATGTACTGAAATATAATTGCAAGCACTTCATACGTTTCAAAGGCTTTTATCGACAATTACATGACAATTATGCAAAGATTCAGTATTTGCAGTGTTGGCCCTTCTTTTTCAGGACCTCTGCAATTCGACTGGGCATGCTCTCAATCAACTTCTGGGCCAAATCCTGACTGATAGCAACCCATTCTTTCATAATCACTTCTTGGAGTTTGTCAGAATTAGTGGGTTTTTGTTTGTCCACCCGCCTCTTGAGGATTGACCACAAGTTCTCAATGGGATTAAGATCTGGGGAGTTTCCAGGCCATGGACCCAAAATTTCAACATTCTGGTCCCCCAGCCACTTAGTTATCACTTTTGCCTTATGGCACGGTGCTCCATCGTGCTGGAAAATGCATTGTTCTTCACCAAACTGTTGTTGGATTGTTGAAAGAAGTTGCTGTTGGTGGGTGTTTTGGTACCATTCTTTATTCATGGCTGTGTTTTTGGGCAGAATTGTGAGTGAGCCCACTCCCTTGGATGAGAAGCAACCCCACACATGAATGGTGTCAGGATGCTTTACTATTGGCATGACACAGGACTGATGGTAGCGCTCACCTTTTCTTCTCCGGACAAGCCTTTTTCCAGATGCCCCAAACAATCGGAAAGGGGCTTCATCGGAGAATATGACTTTGCCCCAGTCCTCAGCAGTCCATTCACTATACTTTCTGCAGAAGATCAATCTGTCCCTAATGTTTTTTTTGGAGAGAAGTGGCTTCTTTGCTGCCCTTCTTGACACCAGGCCATCTTCCAGAAGTCTTCTCCTCACTGAAGAATTGAAGAATTGAACCTCTTTCCTTGAAGTTATTGATGATACTATAAATTGTTGATTTAGGTGCAATCTTAGTAGCCACAATATTCTTGCCTGTGAAGCCATTTTTATGCAAAGCAATGATGGCTACACGCGTTTCTTTGCAGGTCCCCATGGTTAACAATGGAAGAAAACAATGATTTCAAGCATCACCCTCCTTTTAACATGTCAAGTCTGCCATTCTAACCCAATCAGCCTGACATAATGATCTCCAGCCTTGTGCTCGTCAACATTCTCACCTGAGTTAACAAGACGATTACTGAAATGATCTCAGCAAGTCCTTTAATGACAGCAATGAAATGCAGTGGAAAGGTTTTTTTTGGGATTAAGTTGTGCATCTGATTGAGGGCTCTCACTGCGACCGTACCCCATCGGGAGGGAGATCCCTGGCCGCCATCGAGTATGCAACATAACTCGGACGGGGAGTCCGGGCTCACACTGCGACCGAAGGGAGCCGTGGGTCTGCTGCAATGGAAGGGAGAGACCCGTCAGATGCTGAATAGGCAATGAGATTCGAGCCGCGGTTTGGCGCATCGGATAAAGGGCTCCTAATGCAACCGAAGGGAGTCAGCAGCTGTACCCCATCGGGAGGGAGATCCCTAGCCACCGTTGAGCATGCAACATAACTCAGATGGGGGGTTCACACTGCGACCAAAGGGAGCCGTGGGTCTGCTGCACCGGAAGGGGGTGTTGGAGAGGAAAGAGACTGCCAGGCTTGGGTTCTAATTATCAGCAGTATACACTCCTGGTGTGTCAGTCAGGACACAATGAATAAGGAGACTGGAGCTTCTTTCCAAAGTGTATTCAAAATTAGTCAAAAAAAAAATTACAAAACATAGCAGTAGAAGTAAAACAGGTTCACAAATAAATCAGACACTTAATCGAGAATAACAACATTTTCATTATAATCTAAATAACGGCTGTAGGTTACAATATGCAGAGGATGCAATTAGAGAAAATATAACTGTTGATCTGGTCCCACAAAATGGTTTCAGTCTTAATATATTAATAAATCCAGGTCCATTAAACCGTGAATCAATTCTCAAATAATATCATCAAAAAGGTAGCAATACTGGTTAATACTTACACAGTATCAAGACATATCCAATTACTATGTAAACTGTAACATCAAACTCTGTATTTAGCAAAAAATTACACATCATATCTTGTTTATCTATCGAACGATCACACCTGAATCGCTACATGCCCATACATGCCTGTGTAAACTACAATGTTAAATAATACACTTCAAACACATTTAAAACATGTAAACTGAAGAGAACTTACTTTATGGTCATTAACTAACACTTTGAAAGACCAAACGGCGACAAACATCCAAAATAACAGGCAGGAAAAACTTAAGTGCGCAGCTGAGGAAAAACTTGAGCGCAGCTGCAGTTCTCTCAGTAATAATACAAGCAGTCTTCAGGCAGCAAACTTGTACAATAATGCCTCCTACTGGATGTACGTGGAAACAGTCTACAACTATCAAGATAAGATTATATAAGATTCCCTTCAATAAAAGACCTAATTTCTCTAGGAGCCTTTCATACAGGGGAAGTCCCCCATTGAGGGTTAATGTGAGGCACAGTTTTACACATCGGAGGGCTCTCCCAGCCGCCATAGGGGGTCAGCATTTCTGCTGCATCGGGAGTGCCGCCCCGGAGGGGAGAGCCCTGATTAACGCCAACTGATAATGCGTCTGATGGAGGGCTCTCACTGCGACCGAAGGGAGCCAGCGGCTCTATTCCCCCGGGAGGGAGATCCCTGTTCGCCATTGAGCATGCAACATAACTCAGACGGGGGGTTCACCCTGCGACCGAAGGGAGCTGTGGGTCTGCTGTACCGGTAGGGGAGCCCCGTCCGAAGCAGAGAAGGCAAGAAGACGTGATTTGATGCATCGGATGGAGGGCTGTCACAACGACCGAAGGGGGCCTGTGGCTCTGCTGCACCAGGAGGGAGAACCCTGTCTGCTGCTGAGCGCAGCGCAACTCGATGACAGACGAAAGGCTCACACTGCGAGCCATTGTCCTGCTGCACCGGAAGGGAGAGCCCTGTCCGATGCTGAATAGGCGAGGAGATTGTAACGATGGCTGGAGGGCCCTTACTTTGACCGAAGAAACGATAACTGAGAGGCTTCGATTCATCAAGTAAACAACATGATTTAAAACAGTTTTTTTAATGAATTTTTTTATGAACAACAACTGAGGGCCTCTATCTGATTTTGTGAGAGGCCCATTATGAGCTGCATAAGTTTAGGGCTGAAATGATTCCTTAAGTAACTCGATTATAAAAAATTATCGAGGCAAATTCCTCTGCCTCGAAGCCTCTTTTAATTTATTTTAAATCTCACGTGAGGTTCTTTCGCAATTATTTATATATATTTTTTTATGTGACAACGCATTTACGTTGGCGGAAGGAGACACAAGCACTGTGTCCGAAATCACATACTGCAAGGAGTTAGCAGTGTTTTGATTTGAGGGCGCGGGCAAACGTAAAGAGAACGTCGTGGCGTGCGTCCATTGCAAGATAGAGCTGGCATACCACAACTAGGGCCCTATGATTTCCACTGCACTTACATCAAATCACGATATGGACTAATATCTGTAAATGTTAAGCCGGAACAGTCTATTTAAATGTAAATCCTGCATGTTCTGTGTGTCTCTGTTAATGAATGGAGCAGAAGCGCGACTTCCTTAATCACACACACTGAAGGGCGTGTGACGCTCACGGTAATTTCAGCGTCTGCTGTCTCAATTATAAATAAAATAAACACATGGGGTGGTGTTAGCGCAGTGGATAAGACACATGGCTTTGGTGTGAGAGACCCGGGTTCGAATCCACTGTGAGACACCAATGTGTCCCTGAGCAAGACACTTAACCCCTAGTTGCTCCAGAGGCGTGTGACCTCTGACATATATAGCAATTGTAAGTCGCTTTGGATAAAAGCGTCAGCTAAATGTAAATGTAATGTAATGTAATAAGGACGTGAACACATGAACAACATCTCCAGAACTACGCTCTGACAGTCACTTCATGAGCATTTGACCGTTTGATTTAAAGTAAAACTAGCGTCACATCGCATACACAGAACTGTAAAGGTACGTCAACCCATCAAAATAAAAGTCCAGTGTCCTGACATTTTATCCTACCCGTCAGATTATTTTCTGCGGGTAGGCCTGATTGAGCAAGGATCAGTTAAGGTTTATTTTTTTGGAACCAAAGTCGTTGATGAAGAGAGGGTCCAGCGCGAATTTTGATTGAGTGTTCCAGAATTGGACATGCTGCGGCAGATGGGATATATAGAAAAGGCTCCTGCGGGAGCAGACACTGCTGCGGCAGTGGGGAGATACAGAAAAGGCTCCTGCGGGAGCAGACACTGCTGCGGCAGTGGGGAGATACAGAAAAGGCTCCTGCGGGAGCAGAAACTGCTGCGGCAGAGAGGAAATATGGAAAAAAAGGCTCCTGCAGGGGCGGGCACTGCTGAGATGGCTGAAGTGAGGATTGACCGTTATAGATAGAAAGGGGGATGTTAGGAGAGTTAGCTATGGTAGATAACATGTTTGAGTGAATGGGGATGGGCTGGCATTAGAGGGGTTGGCTGAAGAGGGTTCGGTGAACTTTTTTGATATATAATCGGTCTGACTACTAAAAGGTCTCGGTGCCCTCTGCCTTCTGACAAATCTGGAGCTGGAGGCCACTGAACAGAAAAATGCTTAGTAGCATGAGGGAGTGGAAGAGTTGAGGGCGCGTTTACAAATACACGTTTGCTTCAGCTGCTGTAGCTGTGGGTCGTGGGAAGGGGCTGGGGTGTGTGATGTCTTGAAGAACCTGTGTAGCCTGCACTGCTAGCAGAGGCAGCCTAATGCTAAGGTCTGCTATGTGAGTTGGAGGACGCTAAAAAGAAAAAGGGGGTTAGAAGTAACAGGATGGAAATACTGGGATGTGCAGGCCCGTGTTGCAAGTAAAAGTAGCTTCGTGCTTGCTTCGGCTGCGGGAAAGTAGAAGGGTTAGTAACATTTGATGAGGCAAGCTAAAAAAAAAATGTCTGGGTAGCCTACTGTGCTGCCAGCTTAGCAATTGGTTACCTGATTTGACAATTGCTCAAACCTTGTCTGAATTAATAAGTTCCTGTTGGAAAAGCATCTTTTCCTCTCGTTTTGGCCTTCAGGCCTTTTTAAACGGCCTCCTGAGCACATAAATTTGGGATGCTGTTTTCCCGTTGTAGTATGTACTGTGGAATCAGAGGCTTTTGAAACGATTTAGCATGTTTAGTTTTGTAAAACATTGTACCAATAGACATGTCTATAGCAGTAACGTTAATTGCAGTAATGTGATATTCAAATTCAAGCAGTTTCTAAAGATACTTACTTTGCATGCTTTTCATATTACAATCCTAAAAAGACAACAGAAAATTTACTCACACTTGCTGTCCTGTGGCAAAACACGAGGGTAGTTGCGTTTAAGAAAAATTCTGAGTAATCATGCCAGTAAATGGTGAAATATGTCCCTAAATAAATTGATCCTGCCAGAATAATTGCATGAAACTTATGCACAGTAAGGCAAATGTAATGTCTTCAGACATTTCAGTGTGGATGACAACTCTGGAAAAATGCCTTAGTCGGATGACGATGCCACATTTAACCACGAAGCAGAGTTAAGTCATAGCGTCGTTTAACAAACTTTAGCCGCGAAACCTGCATTTAGCGTCTTCACAATCGCATTCTATATATAAAGTCTATTTGAATTGTTCAGACAAGCAAAGCACAAGGTTTTCTTGCATAATTAACATTTTAATTGTTTGGTCAGACAGTTCCTATATTGGCCTATATATTCACGTTCATAAATCGGGGATTAAACATGGAATTATGTTTTATATGCTAAATATGAAAACAAGCGTAGGCTATGTGCACAGTACCTATAACTGTGCTTTGCATTTTGCAAGATTGACATGCTAAATGGCCAACTGACCCGGTTTACTCTCATTTATTTTGTTTACAAATGAGATATGTACAAGTTCATGGCATTTACAAACGACATGTATCCATTCATTCAACTTGACATGTGTACCGGTTCAGTCCTTTTGTTCACGAATGAGAGCTCTAGATCTCGTTCAGACTCATATGAAACTCGCTCAGTGTTGATGACAACTCTGGAAAACTCTTCATTAATGAGAGTACACCGAGAACGATTTGTTCGCCTAAAAGATTCATTCAAAATGAACGATTCGTTCACGAACGACACATCACTACAACGCAGGTCTTCGCCGCTAGTGGAGGCAGCATCGAATCGCTCAACGGCCTGAAAAACTGCGGCGAAAGGTTGAGCAGGAAAGGTCGGGAAGCAAGAGAGGCTTGCTGCAGTGAGAACTGGGGCAAGGCCCGTAATGATGCGCGGGTCAGTGTTTTTTCCAACCCGCGGGTCCCGCTTTTATGAAATTATTTGGCCCGCCCCAGCTCGCCCCGCAAATACAGTAAAATTTCTTGACACGCCCCGCCCCGCGCATCGGGGACATCACGGAAGTTACGTCGTAAACACGACTTCCCACCTTGTGCGTACGAACTTCCCAGGAGGATCAATATAGGCTATAGGTAATTGCACTATGATGGTTCGTTCGTGAACAAATCTTTTAGGTGAACGAATCGTTCTCGTTTACGTAATCCACTGACCATAGACAGTAAAAGACTCATTTCTCGTTCAATGAAGTTCCTCCCACAGCAGTGCGCGAGTGCGGCGCTATTAGCAGCGCATGCGCAGCTCGTGAACAGCTCTGTGAACGGTTTCATCCTGTCAAAAAGTGTTACTCAAGATGTGACTGAGCATGTGACTTGTTGAATGTAGTGAACGAATACGATCTTCTCGTAGGTGAAAGAGTTGAATGAACTGATACATCTCGTTCGTGAATGAAATGAATTAGAGTATACAGGGTCAGTCGGCCAAGCATGTTAATCTCGATCAGCAATCAGCAGATACAAAGCGCAGTTATTGTTGCACATACGCTTTTTTCATATTTGGAATACAGAACATAACTCCACGTTTAATCCCCGATAAAACCTTGTGCTTTGTTAATCTGAACAATTTATTTAGACTGTTTATTTAATACGATCATGCACACACTTTAATAAAGCCAAATCAGTTTTTTTAAATAAAGTAAATACGTTCGTTGACTTAAGACATAACACATAAGACACTCTTTTTCGCCAACTGCTGGCCTATATGTGTAATATGAAGAAATAGTCACTGAACGAATCAGTAAATGAATCATTTTGGTGAACGAACTGAATCTAAGAATCTCTTGAAAGAATCAAAATTTCCACCACTAAATTCCATGAAACATAAATGGATTTGTAAAAATTTTTAGTGACCCGTCCCGCAATAAAGTGCCAATTTCTTGTTACCCGCGGTTTATGAGACGACCCGAGCATGACTAATGGCCCGGGCTGGTTGAATGCCTGCTGCTGGGGCGATCCAGCATTATAAGAGAGCCCGGTCTTGGGCGGGATAATCGTGTTGTCGAGAGAGGCAAGTTCGGGGATTTGCACGATCTTTTGGCCACAATGTGTGGCTTGGCGAGAAGCGCAGCTGACGCGTTGACGCTTGTTGATGTTCAGCGGCCGTGTTTGGTGGGGTATGAGTGATCATGGGTCCAGCAAAAAGCGGCAAATCTGAAAAATCCCCAGTATGGATATCTTCGTCGAAAGGAAAATTGGGCCTGTGATAAGATGACAGACAGAGCGAACCGAATGCTGACAGAGCGTCCATGCCGAAAAACTGTCGTGGGACAGGAGGTAGGAAGACTGGATATATATACGGTACGCTTGTGTGCTAGTTAAGATGATTAGCTAAACGAGATGCACCTGTGCCAAATTGGATGATTATCTGATCGTGCTCCTCCCGAACTTTGTTAATAAAACCACATGTAGGGTTTTTGACATTTAGCTCCCAAACTCTGGAATAGCCTTCCTGATAATGTTCGGGGTTCAGACACACTATCTTTAAATCTAGATTAAAAACTCATCTCTTTCACCAGACATTCAAATAATACACCTCATTATCTTGGACTGCAGTTATATCTGATCAAATGTGCATTACTATTCTTTAGCTTGGGTTAAACAAATAAATTTTGCTTGATTGGAAGAGCAGCTATTCTAATTATTTCTCTGTTTGTTTTGCCACGGGATGTAACCAGGATTTACACAAGCTCCAGTCTGGATCCAGAACACCTGAGAAGAGATGATGTCAACCCTGAAACACTATACAAAACCACTCAATTTGTGCTATTATTTTTATTGCAATATATAATAATTGCTGTTAATAGTGTTCATAATCTGTTAATAGATTTTCCTGTACATTTCTGCCATATGTACACTAACTGACAGTCACCACTGATAAGCTACTACTAAATATATTGTAGAAACCTAATTTTTCTGTAAAGCTGCTTTGCAACTATTTGTATCATGAAAACCGCAATACAAATACATTTGAATTGAAAATGTTACCGATTTACAAGGTCTGGCATGGGCTTGGCCCCACCACTGTTAACATAATTTGTAAAACATGGGTTAGTTTGTGGTGTTGATAGTAGGTCTGCCATTAAAGGTGGTTGTGAGGTGCTGTGTAGGCGACTATCTTTTGGACAGTAAGTATTGGTCTTAAATAGAGAGAAAATATTTAAAGAGATTACTGCATTCAGTAAGACAATGTTCTCTTTCACGAGTTCACGCTAACATATAATTAGCTGAGGTATGGTATGCGTATCTGTCCGGGGAAGGGCTCCGAGCTCGGGAATGGCCCGAACCTAGAGTACCCCCCCCCTTCCCCGTCTATTTATAAAGTGAACTCAAAGTGAGGAGATGGGGTGGAGGAGGGATGCTGATAAACCGTCAATGGATAGAGGTAAGTCAGCGATATTTATACTATGGGATTGATTACTTGATTATGGTCCACCTGTGTTGATTAGGCTAAGTATCTGACGCACTCCTCCCGAATCTTATTAATAAAATTTCATTTAACATTTTTTAATATCACCTTAAAAAAGTATTATAATTAATTAGTTGTGTAAACATTACACATGTAAATAATGTGTTTGAAATATATACACCACATGCATAATTATTAAGCATGTTCATATTCCAATTAAATATTTTTCCAAGCCCATTTTACCAATTCCAAACCACATTTATCTTTACTATTAATTTTGTCTTAACTTTTGCTTTCTAATGGTCATGTCTTAACTTTGCAATTTCTGTATTTCATTAGTTTTTAATATTTTGCATGGAGATTAAATAATTTTGGTTAAAAAAGTAGAATAAAATACATTTTATTCCAGTACACTTGCATAATGTACTTAAAGTTCTCTGTTTTCATGCAAAAAAAAATTTCAGTTAATATACTAAAAATTACTCTTTAGTACTTCTTAAGATGATCGTTAGAACATCTTAGTGTACTAAACTGCTATTTTGGGACACCATGAATATGAATTAAAATGTGCTTTTAACACTTTCTCTGTAAACAATTAACTCAATCAATTAAATTAATTGAACATGTATTTAGTTGCCACTTGTAGTATAATTGAAACCTTCTTTCATACACTTACTACAGTCATGTTTACTATAATTAAAGCATATGTTCCTGTGGCTCAAGTGGTAGAGCATTGCATTAGCAGCGCAAGGTTGTGGGTTCGATTCCCAGGGAACACATGTTGGGTTAAAAACTGTTAGACTGAATACACTAAGTCGCTTTGGATAAAAGCGTCTGCTAAATGCATAAATATCATATATAAGGTGCTATGACAAGCACTAAACTCGTCCATCTCTGGCTCAGCACCAGCCAAAGCACGAAAGCATATTTGAATTTAGCAGTAAATCTCATTCAACGATGATCACACTGGTTGTTTGTACATGATGAAGAGCAACTTTATGTCCATCACATGCTAAGGGCTTCTCTCAAATGTGAGACTTCACGTGTTTCATTAGGTTTCCTTTTTGAGTGAAACTCTTTCCACACTGTTGGCAGGTGAAAGGTTTCTCTCCAGTATGTATCCTCATGTGGTCATCAAGGTGTTGTTTAAATGTAAAACTTTTTCCACACTGAGAACATATGAAAGGTTTCTCTCCACTGTGAATTCTCATGTGCTTGTTAAGGTTTGATTTTCGAATGAAGCTCTTTCCACACATATTGCATGTGTAAGGTTTCTCTTCAGAGTGAGTTCTCATGTGGTCTCTAAGGTGTCCTTTTTGAATGAAACTCTTTCCACATTGTTGGCAGGTGTAAGGCTTTTCTCCAGTATGAATTCTTATGTGGTCATCGAGGTGTTGTTTATATGTAAATCTTTTTCCACATTGAGAACATGTGAAAGGTTTCTCTCCACTGTGAATTCTCATGTGAACAGTAAGGTTTGATTTTTCAGTAAAGCTTTTCCCACACTGTTGGCAGGTGAAATAACTTCTATTTGCTGTCTTTTGAGCTCTTTTTCGTGAAGTCTTTTCAGTATGCGAGCAACTAAATTTTTCTTCGTTCATGAAATCATATTTCTCATGCTGAACATTATCTTCCTTTTCATCGAGTTCTTGACTCTCCGCTTTCAGTGTCATCAGGTCTAAAGGAAAAATAAGACAAATCCAGATTAACACTATTTTTAATGGCACAGAGAACAAACATCAAAACCAACAACATGTAGATCTTATATGCACTGAGCTATTAAAGGAGTTAAATGTGATCTCAAAACCTCTTCCCATTATTTGAAGTGATGATGATTAAAAAAAAGAGCAATTGTATAATCTTCGAGGTAATAGGTCATGTGATCTCAACATGTTTGTCCACATGAGGCAACTCACTCCGTCAAATAAAACATTTTTAATTAAAAAACTCCTGTGACATTCTTTAAAAATATCATTCCTTTCTGTAGTTGGGCATTTTAACAAGGATCAAATGAGTGAGTTCAGTTTTGAGAAGAAAAACTAACCTGATTGTTCCTCAGTATCTTTATGTTTGACTCTGAATGTTTCTTCAATCTTCATGTCTTCGCTCTCCTCTTTAATAAACTCCATCTTTATAATAGTGTCAAGTGGATCTGTAAGAGATGAATCACAGATTCCTTAAGTTACCGATAACAGATCTTCTGTCTTGCATAAGATGCTTTAAGCAGTTTATAAGAAACACTTCAACTGTATAAGGCAAGGCAAGTTTATTTATATTACCACATTTCTTACAGAATGGTAATTCAAAGTGCTTTACATAAAAGAAAGTAAAATAATCATGAAGAAAAATAATAACAAAAATAAAAACAAGCAATTTTAAAACTTTGGAAATTATTTAAAAAATGTACTTATTTAAAATGATTTTAAAACAGTTTATAGTGTTCCTGTAGCTCAATTGGTTGCGCATTACGCTATCAAGCGCAATGTTGGGGGTTCGATTCCCCGGGAACACATGATAGGTAAAAAAGGATAGCCTGAATGCACTCACTATAAGTCGCTTTGGATAAAAGTGTCTGCTAAATGCATAAATATAATTTTTTTTATTTAATACATTTAATTTAAATAGAAAATGATTTTACATAAAATACAGTGCAATTGGTTCTGACATCGCACAGTGCTCACTCAATAAATGCACAGCTAAACAGATGAGGTTTGAGTCTAGATTTAAATGTGACTAATGTTTTAGCACATCTGATGTCTTCTAGAAGCTGATTCCAACTGCGGGCGGCATAGTAACTAAAGACGGACTCCCCTTGTTTTGTGTGAACCCTTGGTATTTCTAACTGACCCGATCCTAGTGATCTGAGTGGTCTGTTAGGTTTATATTCAGTGAGCATATCTGCAATATATTTCAATCCTAGGTCATTGAGTGATGTATAAACGAGTAAAAGTACTTTAAAATCAATCCTAAATGTAACTGGAAGCCAGTGTAAGGACCTGAGGACTGGTGTGATATGCTCATATTTTCTGGTTCTAGTCAGAATCCTGGCAGCAGCGTTCTGGATGAGCTGCAGCTGTCTAATGGTCTTTTTGGGAAGGCCGGTGAGGAGCCCATTACAATAGTCCACCCTGCTGGTGATGAAGGCATGAGCAAGTTTCTCCAAGTCTTGGCTGGAAACAAAACATCTAATTCTTGAAATGTTTTTTAAATGATAGTATGCTGATTTAGTTACTGCTTTGACATGACTACTGAAACTAAGGCCTGTCTCCAGAATCACACCAAGATTCCTGACTTGATTTTTAGTTGTTTGACCCCTAGAGTCAAGGTATGCATTCACCTTGAAAATCTTTGTTTCCAAATGCAATAACATCTTTTCCTTGTTTAACTGAAGACATTTCTGGCACATCCAACTATTAATTTCATCAATGCATTGGCAGAGGTAGTCAATGGGGCTGTAGTCATTTGGAGATAAGGCTAGGTAAATTTGGGTATCATCAGCATAGCTGTGATAGGCAATTTGGTTCTTTCTCATTATTTGACTTAGTGGGAGCATATACAGGCTAAACAAGAGCGGTGCAAGAATTGACCCTTGTGGGACTCCGCATGTCATGGACGGCCACTTAGACTTATGCTCTCCTAGACTCACATAATAGCCTCTCCCTTCTAAGGATGACCTGCACCATTTGAGTACCATCCCAGAAAGCCCGACCCAGTGTTCCAGTCTTTCAAATACTTTAGTTTAAGTATTTGTTCAGCTGATTAAAAGCGACCTTTTCTACAATTTTGCATATAAAAGGAAAGATTAAATATTACTCTACAATTGCTCAAAATGGTGTTATCAAGATTTTTCAGGAGGGGCTTAACAAATGCAGTTTTTAAGGAGTTTGGAAATGTCCCAGAAAGAAGTGAGGCATTCACCACTTAAAAAACACCACAGTTAAAAAAGATGTGGGAAGTGTGTCAAGATAGCAGGTAGAAGATTTTAGGTGCCGCACTATTTCTTTTGAAATTTTGCTATCAATTGTTTCAAAAATAGACATGGTATCTTTTTGATATTGCGGTCAAGTCTGTCTATTCCTGCATTGCTTGAGATGTGCTAATCACCTTCCTGATATTGATGATCTTCTCAGAAAAGAAGGAAGCAAACTCATTGCAATTGCTGTCTGAGAGCATTTCACTGGGAATCTGACTTGGGGGGGGGGGGGGGGGGGTTGTCAGTCTCTCAACAGTGGCAAAAAGAGTACAAGTGTTGTTTAAGTTACTGTTTATAAGGTTTAAGAAGACATTCTGTATTTCTGTAGAGCTGGACATTTTAATAAGGGGTCAATTCCACTATTACGGACATGACATTTGCAGTCAAAATATAAATATTTTACTGAAATATAAATTCTCATAAATTATATTTATTACCAATATATTGAACCATCTAAACACCTTAAAATAAAATCCAGACATCAAAAAAAAATATTTTTATAAACCCGTTTTATATTTTAAATGAGGGAAAAACATGCATTACAGACGTGACAAAAATAAATAAATAAATCAGGTTCAAGTTCAGTTCAGTTTATTTATAAAGCACAAATAAAATGGCCACAGGCCGACCAAAGTGCTGTACAAGTTAGAAATATAAAAGATTAAGTACTCTAAAGTCAGCAAAACAGTTTAAAACTGAACACCTTTAAAGTACACTAATAGTACCAAAACAATTTAAGACGGAACAGTCTTATAAGCTAAAAGCAACAGAAAATAGATACGTTTTGAGACATGATTTGAGACATTAAATAAATAAAGTTTCTGGGAAACAACATTTTGTAGAATTTTTCTACAAAAACCACTTGCATCGTGGTTTCTGCGATTCCACGCGGAACATAAATACAAACTGAAAAACCTGTGAAATATATCGTGGCGCAACGGTAGTGCGTCTGACTCCAAATCAGAAGGTTGTGCGTTCAAATCACATCGGGGTCAAGCCATCTCTTCTGGGGGCAGCTGTGGCCTAAAGGTTAGAGAACTGGACAAGTTACCTTAAGGTCGCCGGTTTGAGTCTCTGTGCCAACAGGAGTTGTATGGGGGAGGGAGTGAATGAACAGCGCTCTCTTCCTCCCTCAAAACCCATGTCTGAAATGTCCTGGAGCAAGGCACTGAACCCCCAGTTGCTCCCCGGGCACTGAATGTATAGCTGCCCACTGCTCCAGGTATGTGTTCACTTCTCACCAGGGGCGTAGCACCAAATTTTGGGCCCTGGGTACAAACCATCTTGCTGGGCCCCCAATACCATAGTGATACCAATGGGTAAGGTATTGCATTTTTATCATAAAAACACTTAAAATGTAAACAAAATAGGCCACACTCTGATTAATATATTTTTGTTTTATTGTCGAAAGTACTACTTACTGAGATGACAAAAGGTCTAGCAGGTCCAAACCTGGACTAAATCAAATATACTGTAAAGCAGTTCTGAAAATGACCATACCAAATGAGAAAAACTTTGGTCTGAAACACAAACTAAATAATGTCAGTTTTTACTAAATGCCCATTGACGGGTCTTTGCATGCGCAAATTTGCTGATCAGGTCTTTAAAGTCCAGTTTTTTGCTAGCATTTGAACAATAGTTTTCCTGTGCTTATCAGTAAGAGTTGTTGGCCATAATCCTGGGTCCTCTGCCAATCCCTCTCCAGTATCCCTAAGTCTCTCATTCTCTTCTCTTTCCTCTTCAGCTCTGTCCTCCTGCTCCTGACTACCTTCATCACATTCTTCACTTTCCCTCTGATCACTTATATGAATATCAACCTCATCTTCTATTTCTGCCTCTGCTACAAGAGGAAATAAGCAAAATGGGTACATTGTTATTGTACACATTTAAACTTTAAACTGTAAACTTTAAACTGTAATTAGTAATTACACTTTAAAGTTTAAATGTGTACAATAACAATGTACTAATTTTGCTTATTTCCTCTTAACACTTAATGACTAATTACTAAGTGTTAAAAAGCTCACCTTGTCTCACTGTCACACTCACATCCACCTCACTGTCACTGCTTTCACCTAGCCATGATGAGGGGCCTGCTGCTGCAGGGTCTGACTCTGAAACTGAAATATATGGCTTCAAATGGTTGCTAAAATATCATTTATTGTCACAATACCTTTTTTTTAAAGTGTAGGCTAAGTACAAGATAATTGATGATTATTTGTCTGTTTAAAATAAATGCAGACTAGACTATAGAATCACAGGGTAAACTAATCGCCAAACTAGAGATTCAGTCTTTGAATTATGTTTTAAAATAAGTCATTTTTCAATCATTAAGATGTGCATTATTATACTGAGAACAATCCTGTACTTACTGTAAGAGCGTGTGCGAGCTAATTTGCATAACAATGCGGTAAAATAGGCGCTAACGATCGGTGTTTTCGCGGGTGTTAGATTTTGACAATGGAGGGAAATATACAGTGTTTTCATGTAAACTTCTGACTCTGAGAGTGGGGAGAACTGCAGCAGAAGAGGAGACAAGCGTTTAGGCAGCTGCCTGGAGTGGCAGTGTGTTGAGCTCCGTCTGCTTCTCACTCCCTGTTATTTACGTAAGGGATAATGTATAATGTTAGATTACATTATCCTCCGCTTCGTGTCGGGGTCCTGTTCAGCCTGTCGGGGTTGTTATTCGCTATAACGACCGCCTCTCTATACATTATCCCGCTTATTACATGGCTACCCACAAAATAAATAAATAATTTGCCACGAATTATTGATTTAAAAAGGAGTTTATTGATTTAAAAAGGATTGTATTGCTTCCGCCAAAGAAAATAGTCCGTTCCGCGTCCATAGCAACGCGCTGTTTTTCATGGCAACGGTCTGTTATACTTCGCAGCGGTCTGTTATCAAGAAATAACAGACCGCATTCTACATTGGAATTCAGCCAAGCCATGTAATAATCAGAAACATTGTTTGCTCGCTATGAAGGGTGTGATACTATAAAGTATTGGTATATTATTCATAAATGCAAACATAAATGTATGCTATTCTACCGGGAGTAGATATTTATGTTAAAACAATGTCAATGCTTGATGATGCATTTGGAGCTCACCTCTCTTTTCAAAAAAATTTGTGAGCAACTGCTTGCCCTCATTTGCCCTTCTCTCTTTATTCTGCTTCTCTTTTCGTTTTTGAGCAGCCCCTGATATTCCTTTCTTAAGGAGAGACATGACTCTTCACGGCTCACTCCAGCTCCTGTCTCATCAACTGATTCAATCACCGCGGGTCCGCAGCAGAAGCACCTGACCTGCGGGTCGTACCATTTGCATTGATTCGAGAGGGGTGTGGGGCCCTGCACAGCATGAAAATGACTTTTTTATACCAAACCAGCGCCTAACTACAAGTTTAGTTTTGCACAGGAACTTTTTTAGTTGTACATAAATGCTATACAAATGTTAGTGCATGTATATGTATGTATAGAAAACTGACTTCTAAGGGCCCCCCCCCTGCCTCGGGCCCTGGGTACTCGGTACCCTTTACCCCCCCAGTCCGACGCCCCTGCTTCTCATAGCTGTGTGTGTGCACTTGGATGGGTTAAATAGAGAGCATCAATTCCGAGTATGGGTTACCATACTTGGCAAATGTCACGACTTTCAAATGGTCTTTTTTTATAAAATACATTTTATATGTATTATACTTTTAACTAAAGGACGCAAGCAATTTAATTCCCAACACCCCCACCACCCTTTACTCGTACTGCACAAAAAGTAGTTCAGTAACATTGAATGTTACAAGGACTGATTATTGCAAATGCAGATCCGACTGTGTTCTGGTTAAACAATTTTTATTTACTTATTGATAAGGTTGGCATATGGTGGTGTGGTCAACATACAGAACTACCAAATTTTGCTAGAAGTTTGAATGCATCATATAATAATTGCTGTTAATAGTTTTCATCGTCTGTTTGATTACATCTTTAATTGATTTTTTATTTGTAATTGTGCACTAATCTCACATCTGGTGGATAAACATAACGATTCCATTCAAATGTAATTTAAAGTACGTTAATGCAGTAAAATTCAGACCTAAATTCACAAGTTAAACAGACTTTTTATTATTTTGGTAAAAAATAAAGATTACTTTTGCATGGGATTGCCCAAGGATCAAATGAATAAGTTCAGCTTTGAGAATGAAAACCAACCTGTTTGTTCCTCAGTATCTTCATGTTTGACTTCAATCTTCATGTCTTTACTCTCCTCTTTAATAAACTCCATCTTTGTTTGTTCCTCAGTATCTTCATGTTTGACTCTGAATGTTTCTTCAATCTTTATGTCTTCACTCTCCTCTTTAATAAACTCCATCTTTATAACAGTGTCTCGTGGATCTCAGTCTCTTCAGCAGGAGTTTTTTTCTCTGTGTTTGGACACTTTGTCCTGTTTAAAATGAGAATAATTAACAAAAATAAAGTAAATCTCTGGGTGTGACTCAATCAGCTCCCTAGTTCAGTAGTCAGCGCACTTGTGAGGGAGTCAGTCAGAGAGAGAGTTAATGGACTTAAATCACCTGATAAGAAAAAAACAAAACCTTGCCTAGCTCCCTGGACACACTATATTCGTTTTAAAGTTGTATTAAGATTTATATGTATTATTTACTGATTTGTTTTTATTATTTGATTTATTGTTCTCTTTGCATTTACACTGTTTTGAACAGCAGGAGTCAACAGTGTGGCGATTCGAATCACTGAATCATTTTGAAAGGCAATTGATTCAGTTGACTCGTAGTTTTAGAAAGCTCCGTTTCTCCATCACTTCTTTCCAGTGACTGAACTCGTGTTCATAAATGAGACGCACAGTTTCTGTTGCTGATGTGCGAAAAATCCTTAATGTCTGATAGATAAAGCATCAAATTGTTACATTAGGTAATATTAAAATTATCAAAACGAGCTTTACTGACAAACACTTTAATGGTTAAAAGCACTCACTTTTCTTTCTTCAGCCGAATCACAGGAGCGCGCAGCAGCCTTGTGACGTCACGTCGCCACACCAAAATAAAAGGCCGTTTCTCAATACCGAATTAGCAAAGTTCGGATTGTGTCCTCGGTAGTTCCCCAGTAAGACGTCCCATCGTTTGTCTGAGTAGGTCCGCGCTCGCGCGCAGGGCTGTTGACACGCTTTGATGTCGCCGCCGCGCGGTCACGTGGTTCACGGAGCTCTCCTCTCCGCGCTGTCGATGTGTTTGAATGGGTTTAAGAATGATAGACAACAGTTTCACTATATTTGCAGCACTTTCTAGTTGTTATTAACACATCATGTGCATTGATTGTGTATCGGTAATTACCCTGACTGAGTTTTACAATCGCTTTTTTTATTATTCTGTGGAGTGATGAACAGCATTAATATTTTTTCTAATATGCTTATTATTTTTATTACAATTAGTGTAGTATTTAGGGTTAAAATAGAGAAGATGTATTTAAATTCAAGTGCAAAGAGGCAAATTAGAGGCGTTTGGTGGCCAGAAATATAATATTCCTAGGTAATGTCATGGTTTAACCATTAGATGCCCACATCTACTCTGGCTGCTGTTAAGAGTTTTACCGGTCATAATAGCTTATTTATTTATTTTATGTTTTGCATTGTATATTCAGACATAAACATAATCATTTAGTGTTTGATAATAAGTTTTTATAAGTAGATTTTTGTATTATTATTGAATTAAAAAAGATTAAGTACTCACATCCAAGTATTATTTTATGATATTTATGTAAGAAGACAATATAAGTGAATGTCGCCACACCAGAAAAGGCCAACAAATACAGAAAAACAAAACAAAAGGCAACCAACCCTGCTGAAAAAACCAGCTTAAGATGGTCAAGCTGGTTTAAGCTGGTCTCCCAGCCTGGTCATAGCTGGTTTATAAGGCTGGTTTAAGAAGGGTTTTGACCACTTTTTTAGCTGGTTTTAGCTGGTCAGTGTGGTTTAAGCTGGTCAGGCTGGTCTTAGCTGGTTTTAGATGGTCAGGCTGGTTTTAGCTGGGTCAAGCTGGTCAGTGTGGTTTAAGCTGGTCAGGCTGGTCTTAGCTGGTTTAAGCTGGTCTTAGCTGGGTCAAGCTGGTCAGTGTGGTTTAAGCTGGTCAGGCTGGTCTTAGCTGGTTTTAGATGGTCAGGCTGGTTTTAGCTGGGTCAAGCTGGTCAGTGTGGTTTAAGCTGGTCAGGCTGGTCTTAGCTGGGTCAAGCTGGGCAGGCTGGATGTAGCTGTTCAAATTGACTGATTTTGACTGACTGTTTGATTTGATTGATCACATAGTGTTTGACCCAATTTTCCTGTCAGTGAGTGTTGTGACAAATTAAATCATTCCAATTTTACTTTAAATACTCTGCAGGACCACAAGCAACCACTTTAACATTTTTTTTTATTTAATCTTGCAGGCATAACATCGCTATTCTAACAAATATTTACAAAATTATTGGAATGATTAAAATGATTATATGAAAACTATATCAACAATTAACTGAAGATGAACAATAACATATTATACATTTTCATTTTTCCTTTCTTTTTTTATGATATCTTGTATTTTTTGGGATATTTAATACCCCACTTGTTTCTCCCTCTTCTCTCTCTCTCTCTCCTCTTTCAGGCTCCTTTCGTTTCAGCCAGTCACTGAAACAGACTTGAAAGAGAAATAATTTAGATAATTTATTTGTCAATTTTCAACTAGTAAAACTACTTAAAAAGGCAATTATCATGTTTTTGTTTCACATTTTGCTTTTTTCAGACATAGTAATGAAATTATGTAGGCTTTTAATTATGTTCTATATATTTTTATTGACTGATAAATAAGTATATATGTATAAGTATGAATGAGAGGATGAAGGAAATATGAATGAGAATATCTTGAGCACGAACATTTTCCAACTGTTTTTAACAAAATTGGTGGTGTTAATGTTTACATACAGTGCATGCATGAAGTAATAGAGAAATTAGATTACCTCTCAAAACATGCAACTTGGAGGGTGTCAGGGGAGGCTTTTGAGAATGTCTGTTTGTGGGACACTCCTTTCCTGACACACTTCTTCTTTGTAAAGTGGCTGTCCCCCACAATGCCACAGCCATCTCTTTTACAAAGAGAGAATCCTTCGTGATGGATGTAATTTTCCTCCACACCTCTTCTCTAATCCAAATATTTTCCCCTATGTGGATCTTCAAAACAGAAAATGAATTAGTATTTACTTTAGGCACATCTTAAATTAAAGGCATCTTAAAAGACAAGATATTTAGTCAATTCTTGATTTCCATTGACTTACAGTAAATTGTATGAATAAAACCTCTCATGGGTCATTCCGTGTCAAAACAATTACATTTATATATTTGTATTTAGTTGAGATATATATATATATTCGTGCAGGTGGGGCAGTGTTCAGAAAGGAAGGGTACGGGTAAGTGGCGGAGTCCAGCGGCCGCACACGCTCCCCTCTTTAGTCCGGGGCGCAATTGCTAAGCAAAGATTGCTATTCCTAGCAATCTTTGTTGCATTAAATGGTGGCAGTTCACAGTTGCACTGTTCAAGTTTTTATCCAAGATTAAGATTTAAATAGAAATGTCTGAAGAATAATGTTGAAACTAGAATTGTAGTTTGTTTCCCTCTGTTAAAACAATTGCATAAAACATATATGTCTGTGTGCTGATGTTGAGACACCTTTAACAGTTCCTGAATTATAGGAATGCAAAACCTCAGAAATAAAAAAAAAAAAAAAAAAAAACCCCACAAAGTGATTTTTCCCATTTTTGAATGGCCACCATTGGCATATGATGCAACAAAGAGAGCCAAATTCTACACGTTTTCCTTCAAATATTGATCAACAATATTTCAGGGGAAAAATCTGGTATTTATTGATTGTTTTCTCATTGTAATTTCCACTGTGTGTATTTCTTTATCCGAGGACCTGTAGTTGATGTGGAATGACCCTCAAACATTCTTCAAAATATCATCTTTTGGTTACCACAGAAAAAACTTCTACAAGTTTTAAATTAAAATATAGGTAAGTAAATGATGACATAATTTTCATGTCTGGGTTAAATATTCCTTTAACGATAGCTCAAATCAGCTGGAATGTAAAAAGGATATGGTTGATCTTTGTTGACCAGGGATGGGGGAAGCTTTTGTTCGCCCATAGAATTACCACCCTTCACACCATTAGCAAGGGTCCCATTATAGTATAAACATCATTATTCCTAAGGACCAGAGGAAGAAGATATTATTATTCCCGTTGATAGCTTTAAATGTTGTGCTTTTCCTTGACTGAAGTATTTTGCCTACCACATAAGACCAGCATTTGTTTTTGAAAGATTTAATATTAAAAACAAGGTGATATAATTGTACTATACCAAGATCTCTAGTCATTGGATCTTAACAGTTAAAGTGGAACCTTTCAGTAAGGGTAAAATGGGCTTAGACAGGGTAGGTGCCATATTTGCAATTGCGATTAAAAATTACGCCGTGTCAGTTTAAAAGGTTATACCATATAAATGTTCTAGATTATCACATGCTTCTTAATTGGATTATTATTATATATATATATATATATATATATATATATATATATATATATATATTACATTTAGTCATTTAGCAGATGCTTTTATCCAAAGCGACTTACAAATGAGGACAATAGAAGCAATCAAAACCAACAAAAAAAGCAATAATATGCAAGTGTTATGACAAGTTTTTAATAAAAAAAAATATTACATTTAAAAAGTTTAAAATATATATTTACTATATATTAGATAATAATAATAATAATAATAATAGTAATATACTTATTAACATATAATATAATGTTATATAATATAATAGTATTATAATAAGTATATTGTTACCATTATTGGGGGCAACGTGGACTTTTTGATGTGTGAAAACAAATGGGGTAAAAAGGCTTGACAATTGTTCTAATGTACCTTGCCATCCTTTTTTTCATAAAGGCTCAGAGTTGATTGAGAAGTGTTTTTATTCAGAGGTGGGTTGTTGCCCTCTGAACTATTGGGCACCTCATCTGATCTTCCGTCAGGTTTGCTCTCAAAAGGTGCAGAAGGTCTGTTAAGAAGAGATGGACCTGCAACCAACCAAACAATGGTAGGGACAAATATGTTAATATATAAAAATAAAAGGGTGAAGTCATATTCTAATTGAGTGTAGTATCCCTTCATTCCTTAAAGATGCAGTATGCATCTCTCTCTCTCCCTCTCTCTCTCTCTCTCTCTCTCTCTCTATATATATAGCAATTACCATGAATTATCTCTTTATATATCTCTGTATGTATAACTTTTTTACTTACAATAATAAATATTGTTATGCTTCAGTCATATTCAAAAATGTCTTAAAGTTCCACACACTAGATACTCCATAAGGACAAAGCAAAAAAAAAAAAAAGTTTAGATAATTCAAATAACCAAAAAGACACAAGTGTAGGGACAACTCTGAATGTCCATAGATGTCCCAGTCAGAACCCAATCTAACATCACTGGAGAGAACTTCAAATGGCCATATTCTCATTCTTTTATCAAAAGTTAATAGTGTTTTAAAAAATTTTTATATATATATTTAAAGTTATATAACACTTAGGTAGGCCTAAAACTCTGAAATACTGTGTAGGTGTTGCCATAATTGTTGTTAAAATTAATTACGAATGTATTACAATTATTTAAAATATTAAGAATAAATTATATATACAATTAGTTACAGTCAATTAATTAAAAACAAACTTTAATGTGCATACTGTATATAAGCCAGGTTCACTGAAGAGTTCTAAAGAACCGATTTGCGATATGACTCTTAACCAACTAACGCTACAACGTGAATCATTTCGAGTGTGGTTTAAAAAAAAAAACCCTGCAGCGATTCAAATGGACTGCCATAGTGAGAAAAAAAGCAATGTTTTTAAAATATAAATATTTTGGTATAACAATATACACTACGGGTCAGTAATTTGGGGTCAGTAATTTTTTTTCTTTCTTTTTAAATAAAATCAATACTTTTATTCAGCAAGGATGTGTTAAATTGATAAAAAGTGATAGTAAAGAAAATATATTATTAGATTTATTTTATTTTGAATAAATGCAGTTCTTTTTAACCTTTTATTGATCAAATATATTAGACAGCAGAACTGTTTCCAACACTCATAATAAATCAGAGTATTAGAATGATTTCTAAATGATCATGTGATAGACTGATGTTACATGTGACACTGAAGCTGGAGTAATGATGCTGAAAATTCAGCTTTGCATCACAGGAATAAATCATTTTTTTAAGTATATTCAAATAGATAACTATTATTTTAAGTTGAAATAATATTTCACAATATTACTGTTTTTTCTGTATTTTTGATCAAATAAATGCAGGCTTGATGTTCTTTCAAAAACATAAAAAAATAGTAATGTTTCCAAACTTTTGGTCTGTACTGTATATATATGTGTGTGTGTGTGTGTGTGTGTGTGTGTGTGTGTGTGTGTGTGTGTGTGTGTGTGTGTGTGTGTGTGAGCGCTCACATGTTGTGTCTATGTACAAGGTTGCTTACAAAAATTTCTCTGTATAGATGCCGAAACACAAATATAAAAAATATCTGGAGCCTGGCAGTGTGTCCATCATACCTGCCAAAACCAGACAAAGGCTTGAGAAGAAGGCTGGTTTTGAGGTAGCTATATAGATGTTTCTATTAATTATCCAAATAATAACTTCATATGAAATAAAAAGTAAAAATATAGAAATAAGAAATAAAGCCCTTATTGTTTTATAGGCGGGAGATCCATCATGGGTTAAAACCTCGCATTTATACCAGACCCCTGCTGAAGCTTCTTTGGTCCTAGATGAGATGAGTTTAGACTCAGAGGTAGCCAAATTATGTATTCATAATTTTTCATAATTATAATAATTAAACAACCAACTAAATTTTTAAATTCTTTAGTGCTAGTATCCTGACAGCAAGCTGTTTTTAGTTGCCAAATTTAGCCATATACATTTAGATAGAAGATCAGCCACACAACTATTTAAATAAATATTAAAAATATTGCTCTGTCCATGATTAATTAAATTATTATTATTTTTTTTTTAGGTAGAAGCTATTACAGGCACAAGTAAGGCCTTTTTGCTTGCAGACCAGACCTATTCGGATGAGTCCTCTTTGGAGGTAAATAAATTATCTTCAGATTCAGAGAAACCTACACTATACTATAGTGTAACAACACCAATAATTAATACAAATTTAATAAACACCATATTTCGCTACTGAATATTAATGGTTTTTGTATTGTTTCAAAGGTAGAAGGCACTTTAAAGACAAACACCACCTGCTCATACTCATGCCAGGCCAAAACGGACATAAGTGATGCACTTTTCCAACTTAATGAGTTGGCTTCAGACTCAGAGGTAGTATCAAAATTTGACATACAGGGCCCTAAAATGTATTTTTTGAATTTCTTTCTAATATATATAGATCAAAGGTCACGTTAACCAGAAATTATTGACAGTTTTTTTTAGCAATGGCTAATATAATATAAATCTATGGCTAGGTGTTGGGGATGTAACTATTCAATCAACTCATGATTTGATTAGATTCATGATTTTGATTTCACGATTCGATTCACTTTTTTTTTTAACACATTGAGATTTAAGTCAAATTATAAATTAAATGTGCCCTTTTAATATTGCTTAGACTAAATGCTGCAAGTTTCTTTATAAAATTGAAATATAACACTATAATAATATACTAATATACTAATAAAAATAAATTTCAAATTTAAAACAAGCCCCAAATCAAATAAATAACACAAATAAAATAAATCTATTCATATAACCAAAATAAGGCTCTGTCTTTTATTTTTCCTTTTAAAATGAGAGGCAACCATTGCTTTTTTTAATCATGATCCTAACAAAGATGCTGCATACATGCAACATGAGCAGTTTTTAATCTAAATTAAATTACATTTGAAATAAAAACAGATTCACTCTCTGCCAGCAGGTGGCGCTTAAAGCGTTTCCTCGCTTTCTGCTGTAAACAAAGCAGCGCTGCACTATTGAACTTTAAAATGCATTGTACAGAGACAAGATGAAAAGGAAAAATACCATCTAAGCTTTTCGAAATACAGTAAGTTCCCCTCTGACATACATTCATTTAAACCCCTACCACTAACTGAATCACGATTTGTTTAGCATCTCAACCGATTTGAATCTTCACATATTTGCTCTGATTTTCATCTGGCGTTTAATTGTTACATCCCTACTAGGTGTGCATTACACAAATTTCGTCCTTTTACTCAACATTATACATTAAAATCATATAATCCCAAAATAGCCATGCATTATCTGTTACAAAACAACAGATTTAATATAAAATTGTGTTTTAAAAGATTGTGACTTTCGGTTTGTCAAATGTTAGTCAGAAATGTCTATAATAAATGTAATTCTGTGTATTCTATGTGTTCTATCTGTGGTACTTCAAAATAAGCAGTACTTCTTTGGAACCAGCTGGTAAAAAATAATTGTAAAACATGGCAGGGAAAGTTAATTTAGTTATGAGAAAAAAGGTATTCGAATGCATGAAAATTCATACATGGCAAGTGTCAATTTTGTTTTTAGACATTTGTAACAATTTAAAAGGTAATCACATATATAGATATTTTTTTTTTTTGTACGTAAAAAACACAGCCCTTTTGGTCACAGACCAGACCTGTTCAGATACAGATGAGTCCTTTTTGGATATAAATGAGTCTTCAGATTCAGAGGTAGTTACACTATATCCAACTGATGCATGTGTGATTATAAACTGCCATCAGATGGTGAAGTGGTAAAAGTGATTAATCATATTGTGATTTTCATCCGCAAAGACGGCATCAATTACCGATGACCAATACCACGACCTTAAATACTCTAGTGTGCAGAGTGTAAGTCAGACAACTTTAGTTCTTAGTATAATGTTTACAGTTATTTTGCACAGGGTAAGTTAAATATAAATATAATTAAGATGGATGTGTCTACTGCACACTAACAAACCTAGGTAATCTAACTAAAATAAAACATATACCTGTGTTTAGTCTTAAAATTTCACAATTAGTGCTACACTGCAATGATGATTCTACATAATATTTGTTCAAAGTCCAACGGACCTGCTTTGAAAATGCCTTGAGTTATTCAGTGTGTTAATGTAATTACCACTGAAACAGGAAGTTATGGACAATAGTGTTTCCTTCATGTCACATCCCAGTAAAGCTGTAGCTGACAGTCACAGTTGAAAAAAAAAAAAAAGGATTCTACCTTTAAATTTAATATGAAACTTACTACAGCAAAGTAGTTATTGTTATTAAAGCCGATACGGTGTCATTTGAAAGGTAGGGGTGTGCTCTCTTCTAAAACATCCATTATGAGTGCATGATGATTTCAAATGGAAAACTGTTATGTGTTAATCCTTCATTATTTATACAACACAACGTTAATTACAACTCATTGGCTATCTGCACAAAATGCCCCAAATGCAGAAGTGAACATGTCTCTGAATTTGTAGCTCTTTTTGTAGATGCGTTCTTCATGAAAAAATGTTTAGAAAAAATTCACAGCGCTTTATTATAATGGTTATATATTATAATGGGGTTCTCATTATAATGTTATGTATATGACAGTCACAGTCATAGTAAAATTATGAATTGTTGTTTGTACTGTCTGTGTCAGTTTGAGTCTTGGTAACGTTTTAAATCACTGCCGCCAAGATGCTCCTCTGTCGGTCACAGATTATGGAAAGTAAAACTGAAATCTATAGGGGTGGTTGGATTTATTCATGCATGTTAAAATATTTATTTAAAGCTTCTTTCAGAATATTATTTACAGCATTATTAAATAGACTGTATATTAACCTATTGGGAGAAAATCGGTAGTCAGGCAGTTAAAACTTTGATTAATTCATTCATTAAACAATGTGGCGATTCATCTATTTAATTGCAGATTAATCACTTTAATTTTTGCTGAGAAATTACAGCCATAAAATCGTCATCGTGAAATGAAAAATGAAAAAAAAAAAACCCACATCAAATAGGCAATTCAAAAAATATAAGAACCATTTTATTTGATTCAGCATAGAATTTATAACGCTTAAACTTTTAGGCTAGAAAAACTATACATATATATATATATATATATATATATATATATATATATATTAGATAGATATATTTTTTAAAGCTATATACATAATCTTATATATACAAAATCAGTATAAAAAATCTTCCATGGTGTAGCTTTAAAAATCATTACATATTAAAACACAGTTGTTTATCCTGTCCCATACTAAAATGTCTATTTTAAATTCTCTAGGGTGAGGCTGCCTCAGATTTATTTGATTCTTCTGGAGATACAGATGCAACCGATAGTGAAAGGGAGGTTCAAATGCCAACAGATGATCCACTTCACAATATTGGCACAGACACAGGAATGGACACAGTTCTCAAATCAACAGGCTCCATCACAAAGGCAGAGGCTCTGCTGCTGATAATGACTCATGCTGCTGTACATAATATTACTGGCTGTCAACTAGATGACTTGCTGAGACTGATTAATTTCCTTTTTGGTAATGATGTAGTCCCAGGGTCCAAACATTTGTTTAATAAGGTATTCAAGAACAACTCCGAGATAGTTGAGTTTCATCTTTACCGTCGAGCCTGCAAATGTCACATTGGAACACAAAAACTAGTAACTGACCAGAACATCACACAATGTCCATCCTGTAATGAAACAGTTGAGATCACTTCTTTAAACAATGGTAGCTTCTTTATCAATGTGCCAGTTGCACCACAGATTCAGAACCTTCTGGAAAATCCAGAAATTCAGAAGCACCTCAGTTATCGATTTGACAGACCAAACAGTGTTGAAAATGTTATATCGGACATCTTTGATGGAGTTATGTATGAAAAGTTGTCACAACCTGGTGGGATTCTTTCAAATCCTAATAATTTTTCATACAATTTTAATTCTGATGGGTCCCCCGTTTACAAATCTTCAAAATTCTCTATATGGCCTATACAACTACACTTGAATGAACTGCCCCATAAAATGAGATTTAAGCATGTAATCCTTGCCGGCCTGTGGTTTGGAACTCATGAGCCATCTATGCAAGTCTTCCTGAAGCCATTTACAGAACAAGCAAAGTCACTCAGTTCTAAAGGTGTCTTGTGGAGAAAAAATGGTGTTCAAGTAAATAGCAAAATTGTTGGCATCTGCTGCTGTGTAGACTCCAAAGCAAGACCTGCAATGCAGAACACCACTCAATTTAATGGTTATTACGGCTGTGGCTTTTGTGTTCATCCTGGTGTTTTAGTTGAAAGACAGGTTAAGTACACCGTGTCAGCTTCAGGACATGATGATAGAGACACAAAGTCTATGATAAGAGATATGGAGGTAGCCTTAGTTGAAGGTAGGCCTGTCAGAGGCGTTAAAGGTCCATCACAACTTATAAACATGCCATACTTTGACATTGTATGTGGTTTCGTACCTGATTATATGCATGCTGTACTTCTTGGTGTAACCAGACAGATCACAGAGCTTTTACTTCAGAGTGGTGAGCAGCCCTATTACATTGGTAGACCAGACACAATGCGGGTAATAGAAAATCGCATCAGAAACATCCAACCTCCCCATCTCATTACCCGCTTGCCTAGGCCACTTGAGGAGTTCAGATACTGGAAGGCATCAGAATGGAGAGCTTGGTTGCTTTTTTATTGCTTGCCGTGTCTTGAAGGTGTTCTGGATTCTCAGTACTTAAAACATCTCGGTCTACTGGTCTCGGCTGTCTTCCTCCTTTTACAGGAGTCTATCACCTATGAGGAAGTCAACAAAGCAGACGAATTTGTCGTTAAATTTCAGTCATTTTATGAAGAGACTGCCATGACTTTCAATGTACATCTTCTCACTCACCTTGCTAAGTCAGTGAAACTCTTGGGTCCATTGTGGGCACACTCTGCATTTGTTTTTGAAAGTGCAAACGGCAGTCTGTTGAAGTTGGTCCATGGAACCAAATGTGTTGCTGTTCAGATTGTCAACAAGTTTCTGTTGCATAAAGCATTGACATGCTTTGCAACAAAACATTTGATCAGTGACCGTGTGTTAAACTTCTGCAGAGAATTCAGTGTATATCCAAGAGTCCAGAAATGTCTGCGGTGGCAGGATACCACAGTTTTAGACAGTGGCACAACTAAACATTTAAGAGATGAGGAGATAAATGCCTTCATCTTAGCAGAGAGACAAGTGCCAGAAACTGTACTGATACACAATAGGATGTTACATAAAGGTCTGATTTACACCAGCAAGGCCTACTGTCGTGCTAAGAGAAGAAGGGAGAGCTGCGTTCAGTTAACAAATGGATCCCATGGTGAAATACAGAACATTGTGTCATTTACAGCAGAAGTAGGGATAGAAATTGCTCTGTTCTTCCAGAGATTTGATTCGCAGCCCATCTTCGCACTTCCTCAGAACTCTGGTTTTGTGCCGCATATTAAACTCGTTAGAGAAAGTCAGTCCCCTCTGCAATTGGTCGCATTAAACAGCATCAGACAAAAATGTTTTAACATCTTTTCTTCAGATAATATCTTTATTTGTGACTTTCCAAACTCATATGAGAGAGATTAAAGCAGTATAGAATGTGTACGTTGTGTGTTTTAGGGTAGGGGTTGTGGGTGAATGAGAGGAGAGAACAGACTGATGGTCACACAGAAAGACGGCATCACTACATGAAAAGAGTTGCACTGTGACTCACCTACATCTACAATCCCCCCACCCTAGACTCCTACACACAGCACCCTTCCTCATTGACACCCCCTCAACCGAACTTCCCACAGCCATACACCCACAACCCACATCCCACAAACACACTCTTGCCACCTCACTTTCCTTTCCCAACCCACACCCATACCCTCTACACCCATCCACACCCCTCACATCACCTACCTCTCACCCAAACCACTTCTCCCGCATCGAAATACCCACCTGTATCCTACACTTACTTGCACACCCACCAGCAATGTAAAACCCACCCATAACCCATACACTAACACCCACCCACACATACTAACACCCCATACACCCACCCAAAAACTCAACATTACCCCCTACACTGACCCAGACACTCACTAACATCCCTACTAACACCCTGTATCTGTGTCTGTGGGTGGTTGTAGGGGGTATAAGTAAGTGTCTGGGGTAACGGTGAGTTTTTGAGTGGGTGTATGGGGTGTTAGCACTGATGTTAGTGAGTGTCTGGGTCAGTGTAGGGGGTATAAGAGAGTATTTGGGTGGGTGTACTGGGTGTTAGTAGGGATGTTAGTGAGTGTCTGGGTCAGTGTAGGGGGTATAAGTGAGTTTTTGGGTGGGTGTATGGGGTGTTAGTAGGGATGTTAGTGAGTGTCTGGGTCAGTGTAGGGGGTATAAGTGAGTTTTTGGGTGGGTGTATGGGGTGTTAGTAGGGATGTTAGTGAGTGTCTGGGTCAGTGTAGGGGATATAAGAGAGTATTTGGGCGGGTGTACAGAGTGTTAGTAGGGATGTTAGTGAGTGTCTGGGTCAGTGTAGGGGGTAATGTTGAGTTTTTAGGTGGGTGTATGGGGTGTTAGTATGTGTGGGTGGGTGTTAGTGTATGGGTTATGGGTGGGTTTTACATTGCTGGTGGGTGTGCAAGTAAGTGTAGGATACAGGTGGGTATTTCAATGCGGGAGAAGTGGTTTGGGTGAGAGGTAGGTGATGTGAGGGGTGTGGATGGGTGTAGAGGGTATGGGTGTGGGTTGGGAAAGGAAAGTGAGGTGGCAAGAGTGGGTTTGTGGGATGTGGGTTGTGGGTGTATGGCTGTGGGAAGTTCGGTTGAGGGGGTGTCAATGAGGAAGGGTGCTGTGTGTTGGAGTCTAGGGTGGGGGGATTGTAGATGTAGGTGAGTCACAGTGCAACTCTTTTCATGTAGTGATGCCGTGTTTCTGTGTGACCATCAGTCTGTTCTCTCCCCTCAGTCACCCAAAACCCCTACTCTAACACAAAAAACCTACACTTTCAGATCTTTGCTATTGTCAGCCATGCTTTTGAGAATAGTATTTAACAGTAAGTGGGAAACTGAGTTTTGAGCAATGGAGGTAGTTGAATTGTGATTACTTTAGCCTGGAAATATGCCAGGAGTCGACAACAGTATATCTTGCCTTGATTGTTAAATTGTCAGAACCGATAAAAGATGTTAATGAAAAACAAATGTGAGTTTACATTCTCTATAACAAGTATTGTTTAATTATTTTACAAACTCCAGCATCACATTATTAATTTTGTAGTTCTGGTGCTTGTGTTAGTTTTAAAATAATTCCTTCCTTGGAAACAACTGAAGTATGCAACATAGTACAAAGTGTTAAAGAAAACAATTAAAATCATAATCTGTACATATTAAATGACATTAATCAGTGCTCAATGACTCAAACATTTCAGAAGTTATATTTATGTGTAACTTGATTTTTTACTTAGTCTATTCATAACCCAAACACTTGTTAAAAATGAAAGTTGATTAAATTTGGTCATGCAAATATGGTGAATGTATTTCTTCAGACAATAATTGTATCTCATTTTAGTCAGAGCATGCTACAGATACATGCTAGATTTTATGCTATAATTTATTTGTGGAACCAGTTTTATCATTTTGTTTTAGACTCAGATATATTATATATCATTAGCAACTAGAATAATTTAAGCTGTACCATCTAGCCTGCTTGAGAATGATACTAAACTACCCTTGAATTTAACCTTGTCAGTAAGTGGAACAATCTGATTAATTTGTACTTTGAAAAAATAGGCTGCGTTTACACTTGGCATTAACATGCAACCTGTATCCGGATGTTGACCACATACACATTGAAAAGACAAGTGTAAATGCACGTCGGATTGGAATGTTATCTGATCAGTGTGTTCTTGTCCAGAGGTAGTTGTTCACGCGCATTGTGAGCGAATTTCAGTGTAATGTAAATGCAATCTAGCCATCGTGGCTGCATTCGCAGGTCGACATCATGCATAACACTGCACCCTCTCTCGCGAACTGTCAGGAAAAAAAGACGGAGAACCCCTGTATGGAGACTATTGAGACGTCTACCCTTTGATTTGTCAATTGTCCCTCAACTGAAAATTTTTTTCAAAAGCAAACCCACCATTTCAGGTTGACATTGCACCGGGCCATTCTCTGCAGACTTGCACAGGAAAGACCGATCAGATCGGTTACCAAGATAGAAAAGTCAAATGATGTTGCCAAGTGTAAAAAATGCTGTGTTCTGATTGACTGATGATCCGATCGGCTTTATCAGATCAAGGTGATCGCATGTTAATGCCAAGTGTAAAGGCAGCCATAGACACCAGCTTGGCCAGGTTTAGAGACCAGCTTGACCAGCATGGCCTGGCTGGATTTGCCAGCTGACTAACCAGCTAAAACGAGCTAAAACCAGCTTGCCAGGCTGGGAGACCAACTTGACCAGCTTGGCCAGGCTGGGAGACCAGCTAAAACCAGCCTGGCCAGGCTGGGAGACCAGCCTAAAACCAGCTTAACCAGCCTGGTCAAGCTGGGAGACCAGCTAAAACCAGCCTGGCCAGGCTGGTAGACCAGCTGACCAACCAGCTAAAACCAGTTTAACCAGCCTGACCAGGCTGGGAGACCAGCTAAAACCAGCTTAGGCTGATTCAAGGAAACTCTTTCTTGTATTATTTTAACGGGCAGTCTTCACTGAAACTCATTCAACTTCTTACAGGGAGAGAAAGACTGCAGAAAGACTAAAGACATAAAAATATGACAACTAGCATCTGGTTAGGATCGCTATTGAGGTGTTTCTCACATTATCTAACTGCAAATATAAAATAACTGCCTTTTATCTAAAACAAATTTTTTTTCTAAAACAAACATTATTCCTTAAAACAAGCCCCTCAAAGGGATAGTTCACCCAAAAATAAAAATGTGATGTTTATCTGCTTACCCCCAGGGCATCCTAGATGTAGGTGACTTTGTTTCTTCAGTGGAACACAAACTGAGATTTTTAAGTCTTCTAATGTAAGTGAATGGGAATCATGGATAAAACATACTGTACAATAAAACAAAAAATAAATAAATATACAAACAAAACTAAATTAAACCCTGCGGCTCGTGACGATTCATTAGTGAGGTTACATATGACACTGAAGCTTCGAAGCGCGTATCGAGTAAGAAGTGCAATTTCTCATGAAGCTCTGTGCCGGAGCTTGAATTGTTTTCAGAGAATCACGTGACCAACAAAAAACTAAGCCTCATTTTCTATCCAATCACATGCGTGTGTCAAAATGTTCAAACGAGTAAGGTTTCATTCTAACTTATTCAATTACACTTTAGATACCCAATTATAAAAACAATATGAAAAATAAACATTTCTGAAAGAGTTCAATGATCATTATTCTTCGATTACATCATATTGGTATTCATATTTATATTTAATATTTATATTTAATGCCACAGTTTAATGGGTAAACAGAATCAATCAAATATCACAGCATATCAGAAGCGTGTGTGGGCGAGCTGCTGGGCTCTCTCTGGCACCGCAATGCACTTGAAACAAAATGGATACGTTTATAATCCAATTAAAAAATATAAAAAAATATTAAAGCTTTTTGACAACATTAAATGTACCTACTGAGTGACTAATGACATCCTTATGGAATACACTTAATAGGTTCGCAGTGAGGTCCGTTTTAATGGACATCTTTGCTTTAATTTAGCAAGGTAAAAGATCTGAGGTAAACTATCTGTTGTTGCTTTCAGTTTGGCTATAAGGTCATACAAAATTATATTCAAACTCTTTTTAGACATGTTTAACTATGAATAAAGCACATAATCACCTGAAATTATCTAGGAAATTAACAAAATATCTTTACAGAACATGATCTTAATATCCTAATGATTTTTTGCATAGAAAAAAAAAAAGATAATTTTGACCCATACAATGTATTTTTGGTTATTGCTAAAAATATACCCCAGCGACTCAAGGCTGGTTTTGTGGTCCAGGGTCACATATACAGTCGTGGCCAAATGTTTTGAGAATTACATAAATATTAGTTTTCAAAAAGTTTGCTGCTAAACTGCTTGTAGATCTTTGTTTCAGTTGTTTCTATGATGTACTGAAATATAATTACAAGCACTTCATACGTTTCAAATGCTTTTATCGACAATTACATGACATTTATGCAAAGATTCAGTATTTGCAGTGTTGGCCCTTCTTTTTCAGGACCTCTGCAATTCGACTGGGCATGCTCTCAATCAACTTCTGGGCCAAATCCTGACTGATAGCAACCCATTCTTTCATAATCACTTCTTGGAGTTTGTCAGAATTAGTGGGTTTTTGTTTGTCCACCCGCCTCTTGAGGATTGACCACAAGTTCTCAATGGGATTAAGATCTGGGGAGTTTCCAGGCCATGGACCCAAAATTTCAACATTCTGGTCCCCCAGCCACTTAGTTATCACTTTTGCCTTATGGCACGGTGCTCCATCGTGCTGGAAAATGCATTGTTCTTCACCAAACTGTTGTTGGATTGTTGAAAGAAGTTGCTGTTGGAGGATGTTTTGGTACCATTCTTTATTCATGGCTGTGTTTTTGGGCAGAATTGTGAGTGAGCCCACTCCCTTGGATGAGAAGCAACCCCACACATGAATGGTGTCAGGATGCTTTACTGTTGGCATGACACAGGACTGATGGTAGCGCTCACCTTTTCTTCTCCGGACAAGCCTTTTTCCAGAAGCCCCAAACAATCGGAAAGGGGCTTCATCGGAGAATATGACTTTGCCCCAGTCCTCAGCAGTCCATTCACTATACTTTCTGCAGAAGATCAATCTTTCCCTGATGTTTTTTTTGGAGAGAAGTGGCTTCTTTGCTGCCCTTCTTGACACCAGGCCATCTTCCAAAAGTCTTCGCCTCGCTGTGCGTGCAGATGCGCTCACACCTGCCTGCTGCCATTCCTGAGCAAGCTCTGCACTGGTGGCACTCCGATCCCGCAGCTGAATCCTCTTTAGGAGACCATCCTGGCGCTTGCTGGACTTTCTTGGACGCCCTGAAGCCTTCTTTACAAGAATTGAACCTCTTTCCTTGAAGTTCTTGATGATCCTATAAATTGTTGATTTAGGTGCAATCTTAGTAGCCACAATATCCTTGCCTGTGAAGCCATTTTTATGCAACGCAATGATGGCTGCACGCGTTTCTTTGCAGGTCACCATGGTTAACAATGGAAGAAAACAATGATTTCAAGCATCACCCTCCTTTTAACATGTCAAGTCTGCCATTCTAACCCAATCAGCCTGACGTAATAATCTCCAGCCTTGTGCTCGTCAACATTTTCACCTGAGTTAACAAGACGATTACTGAAATGATCTCAGCAGGTCCTTTAATGACAGCAATGAAATGCAGTGGAAATGTTTTTTTGGGATTAAGTTAATTTTCATGGCAAAGAAGGACTATGCAATTCATCTGATCACTCTTCATAACATTCTGGAGTATATGCAAATTGCTATTATAAAAACTTAAGCAGCAACTTTTCCAATTTCCAATATTTATGTAATTCTCAAGACTTTTGGCCATGACTGTAGTTTGTATGATGTTGTTCCAGCCATGACATCGCGGAAATAGAAACCATTTCTAAATTAGAAATTTTGCGTGTCAACCTTCACGCCTAGTTAGGTTAATAACTCTGATTAACATGTAAAAGATACCTTTTATCGGAGAGTCACAGCGCATGCAGTTAGGACACATTGTAACTCTTGTTACATTTCCTGCGACTTGGCATTTCTAAGTTGTATTTACTTGCAAACTGATTGCATTAAAAAAATAGTAACTTAAGTGCTTCAAATATCCATTACAAATTACTGACAACAATGTTCCATTCACCACACACATACAGTTACACATACATTTAAGGTAGTGACAGTTGTAGCGTATCAGACCCGAACCAGACAAATTAAAGAGTCGATCAGGACTGTGGTTGAAACATGAGCCGAATTCCTCAGAAAGGCAACAGGAGGTCATAAATCATTCCTAGTGCCAGAGTCAGAAGCAAGATAACCAGCCAACCAACTCTTTCACAGAACAGCTTTCAACATTAATACCATTAGAACAACTAAACCCATGAGAGTAATAAACAAAGATCCTTGGATTGACCCCCCCCCCCCCCAGCAGAACCAGACTGAAATTCCTAAGGGGACCTCTTAACCTCTGGTCCCCACAGAACATCTTTTGTCAGAGGATGGCACAAGAACTGTCTTTTAATTAACTCAAAAAGACTTGTAAATGAATATCAGTCCATTGACTAACTACATATTCATTTATAACCCACACATTTGACTGTCATGTTTATAATCACTTATTGTGTATGTCTTTTAATAACTATTGGGCCAGTTTAAATACTCAGGACACTATCAAATTTTCCTTTTTTTTTTGTTTGCTTTTAGCTTGTAGCTTTGCTTCCTAGCTTTTGCTTTTAGTCATCACTGTTAGCGTTCTTTGAGCACGGTTCCAGTGTGCTTCAGTCTGCACGCCTGCTGCTACTTAGCCACGATGAGAAGAAACACCACCTAGTCTCGTCAAACTTTACTTTTGTTCTTTAACTTTAGTTTCTTTTCTTTTCCGTTTGACAGTTTTGTGTTCTGAGTTAAGTTTTGTAACACCGTGTCTCAGAGTCTGACCTCGAGTGCCCGTTCAACTTCAACCAGCCATACAACTCTGCGTCTTCAGCCATCGCCCAACCACAGGCTTCCCAAGACGTCCCTTCAGCGACTACTGAACTTCCAGCCAATCAGCAACATCGGGAAACCCCCTTTCAACTACAACTGACACAGGAGACGCAAGTAGTACCTCCAGACATTTGTACTGGTGTATAATTTTAACCTCATTGAGGAACTCAGTGCGAGGGTTAATTAAGTGATTGATGGTAGTTCATGTCTATGCAATTTCACATATTGCTGTAAACTTGGGATTCCACATTTTCATTCTCTTAAACTCATTCTTCCCTAACTTTCTCTCTTCCTACAACTTGTGTGAGTGCGTGTGCTTATGTGTTAGATTAGTTTATATGTCTTAGATTTATCTAATAAAGCCTTATTCATATTGAAAAGAGAAGTATCTTGTGTTTTGTGCTTACAAGTTAATGTCTTAAACTGCCGATCTTGTTATTGTGCTAATTTATAGTGTTTTCACTATACTTTGGATATTAATATCCAGTGCAGATTTGATGTTATACGGCCATTCAGTGAATCGCAGGGCGTCTCAGTGATCAGCCGTGAAACAGTGATTCTGTTCAAATTCCCTTTAAAATCTTAAATGATTCCCTTTGAGCTAAATTGACCTGTTTCCCTTACACAGTTTAAAGTTAAAGGTGAAACAAAGCATCTGATTTAGGGTATGCTTCTTGTAAACAGTGGAGGTAGCAGTATGATGGGTTTAAATATGGCACTAGGTTGGACGGCAGAAGTTGACAGTAGGTTTTTTTCTGTCCTAAGTCAAGAATCATACTGTAAGTGTTCTTCATGGTGTGAGGGTAATCCAAATGAAGCAGTCATCCATACGTAGCACATGGCAGTCTGGAAATAAATGGTTGAGGTAGATCCTGGAGACTGTTCTTTGCAGTACTACCCTGAACAATGATGGGAGAAGACACAGGGTCAAGGCAGAGAAGATTTGGAGTAATTCATCTTCAGTGATAGTCAGCAAACCAACAGACACTAGTGCCCAGACTGCATCAATATCAGACACCTTTATGAACCAAATAAAAACATCATTAGCAGGGAAATCCGAGAAGTTTCTGTCCTCCAATTTGAATGTCTATTTACCCAAAACTATAGTAGACAGTTGATCATATAGCAATCATGTCTCTTTTGAAGACTTGAGCCGCTTTTTCACGAGTAAGATGAAGCTGCAGGCCCAGAGGCCCAACTACACAATAGTTTTTTCACAGTGCCACCTGCTGCTGTACCGTAATAATTTCCAACATTATAAAACTACTAACAAGTAACAGCATCGGACACGTGAATAAGGTTATTAATTTTATTAAAACGATTCCTAAAAATTACTAGGTTTTATGGCATAAATCAATGTGACTTCTTATTGCACCAACAAACGAATAGCCTATTCTAGTATTTAATGATAGTTTAGATAGTTTGGCAAAATAAGTCGTACATTTTTTCTCCCCAGTTATTTTCAAACATGTGGTGCGTAACCTATTATTGTTAGCTTAGTCATAATGTTATTTGTTAACATGTTTTCTAACAAACATTAAAGTAAAAATGTGTAATATATAATACAATTATTATTTGTAACATTTTATTACTTTGTAGGTATACTGTACATATTACTGTATTAACTACTATTATTTCATACTAATAGTACTACTACATTTACTATTAGTAGTAGTAGTATGTGTAAGAAAAACAATATTACACATTCTTTTCATGTACTTTACAAATCTCAAAAGTGCTACCACAGACAATAGCAGTAACACAATAACAGTAACACAATAGGCTAGGCTAAATGCCGCGCACTTCCGTTCTGATGCTTCCGGACTCTTCAGCCAGCTTTAGTACTTCCGGTTCGCGTTAACGTTTGCCGCAGCCATGTCGTTTTTTACGCGATCGCTTCAGGACCTGCCGAGTATGACGGCAAACGATGTACATCGGATCATCCAGGCCACATCGAAGACACCAACATCAAAAAAGGACAAAGGTTTTAAATTGTATGTGTCCAGCTATATAAACAACTACGAAGGTAAGTTAACAAGCCTGTTTTGTTTACAAAAGAATTATACATGCTAACGTTAGCTCCTTGGCTCTTTACTAGCCAAAGTTATCACAGTGAGGAAGCAACGTTAATAATGTTAGCAGAGTGATAGGTTAACGTCATGAATATTTTGTGTTTCTGAAATGCAATACCCTAATCTCAATGTTAATCACAGTTTCAAACAAGGAGTCAGGAGAGGTCACGGTTAGGTCTGAGTGCTTCAGATCTATGAGGAAAAGCCAGAAGCCTCACTGTCTGAGTGTAAGGGAAAGTCATTCTGCAGGTTCAGTTCAGATTCAGAAGAAACAGGTTCCTTTCAAAATAAAGTTTCTGTGATTCATATCATTGCCGTGAATTAGATCCAGATAAACACCACCATATTGCACTGAATCATATGGTACCTGAGATATCATGTGAAATATGAATACAGGGTGTGCAAGAAAGAATGCAAAATTAATGACTCCCACAGAAGCTATATTTTGTTAAGAGTTTTCATAGTTTCTTCATTACTTATTCTGCACTGCTATTTTAACTTTAAAGTGAGATTACTCATGATCTATTATATTTGACATGGTCAAATATAAGCTAAATAAATTCAACAATCCCTGTATCACTTTACACATTTTAAAGTTCACTAACAGAAGTTCACAAATTTATTGTGTAAAAGGCTGTGTCTCTTTAATTGCAGTTGTAGCTGGTACATTTTTCTAACAAATAATTGTTGTTGTAACAGATTGTGCTGAGGGATTCAAAGCCAGTAGAGTTACTGAGATGCCAGTGTACCTGTGTGGCAGGTACAGCCTTGTGCAGTCATGTGGCAGCTCTACTGTACCAGACGGCGCACTATTCCCAGCTGAGGCTTACATCAGTTCCCCCAGTGTTCAGCTGCACAGAAACTGAACAAAAGTGGCACAAACCAAGGACCATGGTAGCAAGCCTTTTAATGACTCTTTCATTTTATGTATTTAAAACTCGTGCATGTTTCTCAAACATGTTTTTATTTTGATGCAGGGTATTAAACCTGGTCCTGGTAATGACATGGTCGTTATATCAGCCAGGCCAAAAGAAAGGAGACTTGCAGAAGGAATCAGGTATGTGTTGTTATCTATACTAAACACACACAACAAATCCATTTGCACACATTAATTTACGCACCCTCAGAAGTACGTACTTGCGCAACCCTTGTGCATCAATTAAAAAAAGTTACACATAGGTGATAGGTCCATGGTGGACAAAAATGGCTGTGTCAAAAAAAAAAAAAGCTTGGGAGCACAGAACTAACGTGTGGTCTCATTTAAAAGTTAAAAAAAAAAGTTTAAAAAAGTGAAACCAAAAAAAGTTATAGAGGTTTAAGTTTAGGAAATTGATTTATGAACATTATTTATATAAACTATATATTTTATACATCGATATTCGATATGTGATACAATAATGCTTGAAGTGTGTAAAATAAACTTAAATTATCTTAAAAATATAATTAAAATTATATAACCTACATGTTTCATGTTATTTTTGTGACAAGAAAACATCCCTACAATTTTGACTGATTCTTATTAAAGCTACTAAAGTTATTCAGCCAAGAGTGAGTGATATTCCTTGTCTTTTGTTCATGACCGCAGTTAGTGCAAGCCATTGCGATATGCATATTACGATATACATTTGCGATCTGTCACACGCACAAAACTCATTGCCTTTGCACATGTACTTCTTAATTCTAACACATTTGTCTTTTTTTCACAGAAGCAATTTGTATAAAGGAGTTAACTGCCCTCTGCCAGACATCTCCACTCTGAAAGTTCAGGAGGCGTACCATGGACTTAGTGCAGACGAAGCTCCCATGATCACAGCAATGGCTATCTCCAGTGATGTACCTCTGGTTGAGTCCATGTTCGGTCTGGTGCAGGAGGAAAGTGTGCTTTCCTATCAGCTACCAGTAAGGACACTCCCCAGTACCTGTCCACACACAGATGCCCCTTCTCCCCCACAGCTGCCACTCTCGGATTACAGACTGGGACCCCCTACCTGTGCATTTGTGTTTTCTGAACATCAGCACCATCATCTGGCATCCCTTGCGACATCTTTTGAGACGGCACACAAAATTGAGAAAAGCACGCGAGAGCAGAGTTCCTGTGTTGAGTGGCACCAACTAAGGAGGTGCCGCATCACCTCTACTAAATTTAGAGAAGTTTGCCACACCCGGGGGGAAAGCTCTGCTGAAAGCCTGGCAAAAAGGCTTCTGGGATCTAGCCATCAGAGTGCTGACATGCGTCGGGGTCTTGCCCTGGAGCCTGTAGCAGTAGAGGAGTACTGCAAGGTGAGGGAAGTCAACCACTACCCATGTGGGTTCCTGATCCACCCTGACTCACCATGGATGGGGTCAACACCTGATGGGATTGTGTACGATCCTGAGGGGCAGCCAGTGTTTGGCCTGGTAGAAATTAAATGGCCAAATGTAACTAGCTATGTGGACTGCCCTTACGTTATGATAAAGGATGGTACACACACACTGAGGCGAACCCATCCTTATTATTGGCAGGTCCAGGGACAAATGTTGATTTCTGGGTGTGACTTTGTCATTTACGCAGAAGATGACATGTTCATTCAGAGAATTTCCCGTGACATGCAAGTCATACAAACCATTAAAGAAAAAGTTGACTATTTCTTTTTTTATTTCTTCCTCAGTGCCTTCTTGGCCAATTAATAATTGTATGTTCAGAGTGTTAAGAGTATTGTCAGAGTATTTTCAGAGTGCTAAAGGAGTAGTTCACTTTTAAAATGAAAATTCTGTCATCATATACTCACCCTCATGTTGTTTCAAACCTGTATGAATTTCTTTCTTCTGCTGAACAGAAAGGAAGATATTTAGAAGAATATCAGTAACCAGACAGTTTTTGGGTCCCATTGACTTCCATAGTAGGAAAAAAATATACTATGGTAGTCAATGGGACCCAAAAACTGTCTGGTTACTGATATTCTTCTAAATATCTTCCTTTCTGTTCAGCAGAAGAAAGAAATTCATACAGGTTTGAAACAACATGAGGGTGAGTATATGATGACAGAATTTTCATTTTAAAAGTGAACTACTCCTTTCAGAGTATTTTCAGAGTGTTTTCAGAGTATTAAGAGTATATGAAACTGTGAGTATTGTTGATTTGAATTGAAAGATGTTTGTATCTGAATATCTTTGTTGGTATATTTGACCCTTTGCCTGTTTCTGACACTGATTTGGACTGTCCTTTTCAGTTTGTTTGCCCGATTGTAAATATATTGTAAATACTGATTTTTTGGGAAAGTAAAGAGTCTGATGCCATTTTTTTGTTTATTGTAAACTGTTTGATCTCTATTATTTTCTTTTGGGTAAGGGTTTAGGAAAGAGGTTTAAAGACAAGGTTGTTTTGTTTGTTATTTTGGCCTAGTCAGCTCCTGAATCAAAAGTCCCAAATTAAGTAAATAAAGTGAAGTGAAGTGACATTCAGCCAAGTATGGTGACCCATACTCAGAATTTGTGCTCTGCATTTAACCCATCCGAAGTGAACACACACAGAGCAGTGAACACACACACACACACACTGTGAACACACACCCGGAGCAGTGGGCAGCCATTTATGCTGCGGCGCCCGGGGAGCAGTTGGGGGTTCGATGCCTTGCTCAAGGGCACCTAAGTCGTGGTATTGAAGGTGGAGAGAGAACTGTACATGCACTCACCTTTCGATTGGGAGTCTGACTCTCTAACCATTAGGCCACGACTTCCCCATAAATGTACCTTTGTTCAAATATCCTGCATATTTTTGAGTCTTTCATGTTGCACCCTTTTCCCCTAGATGGGGCGTAACACAGTGAAATGGTTTTGATTGTGGTGTAATGTTTAGTGTAATTAATAACTTGGATCTAAGCATTTTGTACGGCTTAAGTTTAGTTTTAATAGGTAAGAGACAAGAATTAAAAAATAAGAGACCAAACAAAAGCAGATTACTAACAATTATTTTTAATATCACTAAGTTTTCATAAATCTTTCATAAAGGCACTGCATTTCAAGCTTTTACTCAAACGTCCCTCATCAGTGCACTCCACATATAATACATAGTTTTTATGTATGTTATGTGCAATGCCTTGTTGAAGGTCGTCTGGCTGAAAGCCTGATATGCAGTGCCTTTATGAAAGTGTAATAAATATACAGTGTGGTTGCATGCTGAAAATCCTCAGATCTCAGGCTTCTTTGCCCAGGCCTTTACCAGTGGCCCATTTTCATAGTTCGTAAGGAGACAAGCCACCGTGTACAGCTGATTGACGCTCCCAAAAACCCATAGGGGAATCACAGAATCAAAAAACTTGTGCTCTTTGACCCGACGAATGGAGCGCTCCACATGCACCCTTAGACGTGCTATGGCTTGGGTCTCCCTAACCTCAGATGCAGACATTTGAGGCCTGCCACAGAGGAAGGCTGGCCTGTAAACCTTACAGGGCACAATGTCATCAATGAGGAAACCTCTGTCTACCATGACAGCCATCCCAGGTTTGAGCAGATTGAGGACACCAGATTCACGGGTAATCTGTTTGTCGCTGATAGACCCAGCATACAGCACAGAGACAAATGTCACTGCCCCATGTGGCGCAATCCCAATGAGCCCCTTCAGAGTGCAGTGGGACTTGTAGGAGGAAAATACCTCACTCTGAAGGAGAGGGGAAGATGGGCATTGACACCTCAGCTCAGTGCAGTCAATGATGACTGTGGTGTCGGGGAAGTCCTTAAAGTCAGCAGGCAGTTTTCTCTGTATCTCCTCTTCGGGTATCCAGATCCTCACTGAGCCGAGTACTGTGAACAGGAAGTTGCTCCATGTTGTTACAATTCTGCTGACCGTGGACTGATGGATACCATACCGTTCAGCAAGGTCCCGTTGCTTAGATCCAAGGGCAAGGTAATTCAGAAACAGGAAAAACTCATCAATGGGCTGCAGGGAATGGGTTGTAGCATTTGACTCTGTGAGAGCTCCTCTTTGTGCTTGTCGAACACTGACCATGGATGGTAGAGAGTTTGCAATCAAGCCCCATAAACGCATCAGTAGATCGTATGATGCAAACCTAAAGAAATGGAATACAGATACACTATTAATAACTTTTCATAATTAACTACACAAAATGTACACACATAACTTTAATTAAATGTATCTGTGCAAAATTTATAACACTAAAGAGTTTTGGTACAAAATCATCTTTATCAGACATTTTGGGAGACAGAACAAGTGAATATGGAAATAAGTTAATATTTTTTACATATAATAATTATTTGATATTATTATAAAAATGTTGCCAATCATTACTCTATATCTTTCATAACATAGTTGAGAATTATCTTTAAACAAATTTTGGTAAAAAAAAAAAATGAAACCTTGAAATTGATTGGTGAATAAAAATAAATAAAAATACCTTTGTTTTGGTCTATACATGTAATTTCATGTCATTTTATTTTTTAAACAACCTGGTGTTCTCTACAGAGGACATACTAAATTCAAAACCCTTTTTTTCTGGGATGTGTGCTGTCCTGACTCACTGCTTAAAATCGTTACAACACCCATGCTTGCCCTGATATATTGCACTTTACAACCTCCTGCATCCCTCAGTCACATCACAACTCACTCTCTCTCTCTCTCTTACACACACACACTCTTTCTCTCTCTCTCTCTCGCACACACACACACTCTCTCTCTCTCTCTCTCTCTCTCACACACACACTCTCTCTCACTCTCTCTCTCACACACACACACACACAAGCCTAATCATACCTGTCTAAACGTACCTTGTAAAGAACCTGATATCCTTGTCCGAGGCAGCAAAACGATGAATGCCGAACCGCTGCCTCAGCGTAAGGCCCTCGATCTGTTGGCGTAACAGGTGATTTTCCTCCCGGAGAGAAGTATTTTCCTCCAACACCAAATCAACGACTGCAGCCTCAGGTTTCGATGCATAGTCGTGTTGCATGAGGACGCCGAATGTTACGTTGTCCGGTGTAACGTTATCCGGTGTATCCTCCCTGTCATCCTCTGGCGACGGTCACACCCGGGTGTGAGGCGTCACGGTGAACTTGTCCCTCCGTATATTTACGATCAACTTACGTCTCAGCTCCTCATCAGCAGGAAAAGTAAAAAAACTAAGTACAGAATTGTACTTTCCGGATGCCTGGCACTGTGGCACACAGCAGTGTTCGGCAGTAGTACCAGACACTCTCTGGTATTAAAACTTTGATGACTTCATGTCAACTAAAAGCAGCTACCAAAACAAGTGAACGCTTAGGCTAGCCAGAAGTATTCGCGGTGGCTGAGATTTCAGAGGAAGTGCGTCAAAACGGCCGTTGGCATGTAAGCAATTAGAGAGAAGTTCTGTAATAATTACAAATAATAAGATCTTTGGAATAAAATGTGACCTTGAGTTTATTTTCATCAAAATATCAAGTAATCTGCGTAGAATTGACAATATGAGTTCTGTTGGGTTGTCCAAATAATTTGCGGTGACTGCCTCTACTGCAAATCAACAATTTTAAGAAAATCTGATTTTATTAAACATTTAGAACATGCGAGCTGCAGGGCTTGTCTTGGCAGGAGGCTGAAGAGACATTCCTACAGGGCCCCACTTATCACTCAAGGTATGTTTTCAATTTTTGTTTGTACAAAAACGTCTCGGGTTACGAATGTAACCATGGTTCCCTGGGTAGGGAATGAGACACTGCGTCCTCTACGGGGAGCTATGGGGAACACCTCATCGTGACCTGTGTCTGAAGCATACATTGAAAAAAACTCCAAAGAGTTGGCCAGTGTCAGCCTCTGATTTCACTACTAGCACGACTATAAACAGGCACCGGGAGAACACGTCATTCACATTTTTCGTCCGAAGCTTGGCAGGGAGTTGGTAAAAGCTCCCTCCCTGTGGGGTGGTGTTGGCGCAGCGGATAAGACACATGCCTTTGATGTGAGAGACCCGGGTTTGAATCCACTATGAGACACCAATGTGTCCCTGAGCAAGACACTTAACCCCTAGTTGCTCCAGAGGAGGGCGACCTCTGACATGTATAGCAATTGTAAGTCGATTTGGATAAAAGTGTCAGCTAAATGAATAAATGTAATGTAATGCAAGGTTACATTCGTAACCTGAGACGTTCCCTTTCAAGGGATCTTCAAACTGCGTCCTCTATAGCATGGATGTTTAAATACTGTTTTAAGGAGGGGCTCGTGGCACTCTGATAGAGCAGCTCATAGATGGAATGGTGCATCTCAAAAAAGTATGTTTGAGAGTCATCAGCTCTATCTGTGGAAATAACGCTGGAGCACAATGGGAAAAAAAAGTCTAACTCAGTCTCATATGAGAGGAGAACTCTGAATTCAGAGTGAAGCACTCATAGGCCACCCTTCTTGGAAAAGGGGAGCGCTGCTAAACTACCACAAGAATCGGCCAAATAGCCCCTCATGTTGAGGGAAGCGATGCTTGAAGTGTATAAACAAATACACACTGGTTTAATGGAGCCCAAGGAACCAAGGTCTATGAAAAACAAATGATGCAAAGATTGCGTGTGTCATTGGGAGTCAAATAACGCAGACACGGATGCACACATTGTCTAAACACTTGCTAGTAGTGACCATGATAGACAGAGAAAGATCGCTCTTACCAGTTCTTTCAGATGCACGCTTCAAACATAACAGTCAGTGAAGATGAAGAAGTGAATGAAGTGTTCTCCCGGTGCCTGTTTATAGTCGTGCTGGTAGTGACGTCAGAGGCTGACGCCAGCCAACTCATTGGTGTTTTTTCAATGTATGCTTCAGACACGGGTCACGATGAGATGTTCCCCATAGCAGCCCCTAGAGAATGCAGTTCAAAGTTCCCTTGAATAAATGAAAAATCCCTTGTTGCTCGGTAAATGAAAAATCTCCCCAACAAGAATGTAAATTATTTATTTTATTTGATGTTATTTAATATGTAATAAATACATTAACCCAACCATTTTTTTCACCATTCCTCTATATTGTTTTCAACTCGATGACTTGTAGGAACTTAGGTGTGAGAAAGTGACTTGGAGCACTATAACTTATTGTTGTCACAAACAAGGGTGGAAACAGAGGAGTGGTAAGTAGAGGTCTTCACAGTGCACCCGAGACCCGTGGACCCGGGACCCGTAACCTGGGACCCATCGGACTCGGAGAACACCCGGCCGTGATCAGACACTACTTGTGTTTTTGTAACATACAACTTGTAAAATTAGGAGAAGTGTGAGCCAAAAAAAAAAAAAAAAGAGATCTCTCTCTATCTCTCTCTGCCGTTAGAAGTAGAGTGCGCAGACTTAATGAGCAGAGTTAATGCAAGGGCACGCATGGTAATAATGCTTGCAGACTTGACACTCAACAGTTTGAGGTGAACTGTAACATGAATGTTTTCTATGATGCTCATATAGCATTAAAAAGCATATTTTAGGTTGATCCAGCTAGCACGCATGTGCAGTCTCGAGCACGTGTCATGTTTCTATGGCAACCTGTGAGGGACACAATAACTTTGACCGCCAAACCAAGCTTAACATTTTCTCCCATTTTTATAATAATATAAATGAACCGTTTAAACAAAGTTTTAGTGGTCAAATTCAGACTCGATGCACAGCAGAGAGCACAGAGATTAAATAAATAACGTCAGCGGCCATGGCACTGAATGAGCAACGATTATTATAGTTCAAAAGGGCAAACAGTCAAAGTTATTATGCGAGTTAACTCGAGTCAGAATGTACATGTGCACAGTTGCATTTGACATCCGTCACCTTGACATCAAGTGAAATTTTGAAGCTGAAATAATGAGTGGATTAAGCTTGGACTTGGAATAACGAGAGGAATAACATGGATAGCTTTCTTGTCGGAGGATTGTAATGCATCATAGGCAGTCAGGTACAAGGAAGAGAGACTATAGCTCCTTAAATTAGGTAAGACAAAAAGTTGTGTTTTTCGCAACAGGTTTATTGACTTGTAATAGCAATTTAAGGTGGAATATGTGACAATCGCGTCTGTGTCATCCTGGCAGATTCGGGTCCAGCTTTCAAATAATAGACAGGTCTCTTTCGGGTTCGGGCACGAATTTTTGGACCCGTGAAAACCTTTAGTGGTAAGTTGATTTATTAACAGGATAGATAATGACAATTAATGAAAAGAGGGAGTTAGCAGAGTCTGGCAACTTGAGACACAGGGGAGACAACAAAGGATAATCACAGGAGGATGGTAATGGTGATCTGAGGGCAGAGGAAGAGCAAGTTAGTGGGGAGAAGTCTGGCAACTGTTCAGAGTAGTGAACAGTAAACCAGACACCAGAGTACTGGCGTGATGATGACTTTATACTGGTGAGTGATTGCTGGGTGCAGGTGATCAGTACTCTGGTGATTGGGATCAGGTGCTGGTGATGATTGGGGTGGCTGTGACGGTGAATTCTTGACACTACCCACTCCTCCAAAGGCAGGTATTCTATACATATTATAGTTTATAGATGTATATTATATATATATATATATATATATATTGTTTATATATATATTCTACTGTTCCTTAAAAAATAGTTTACTGTCTTGTTCAAGTCAGGTTCAAGAAGGTAATATTCATTCCGCCCAGTAAAAGATAGAAACAACACAAATAGTCAGAGACATCTTACAGGAAGAGATCCAGGCCTGGACCCTCCCAACACTTCCCTGCTCCACAAAATGACCGTTATGAGAAGGTAGCAGGCCCATACAGGCCTCCTGGTCAGAGTACAAAGAGTAAAAACCACAGAAAGGGAAAAATTAGAGAATCACGTCTCTAACAGGATGATATGGTAGGACACGAACTCTCTTGGCTTAAATATTCTCATGGAAATCCAGAGACTCAGGACGAGGATGACTTTCCTCGCCCACAACGCCTCGACTACCAACACACCAGACCATCCTTTAATAACAACTACACAGAAAGAAATCTAATGTATCTCTTGCTCTGGCTACTGTGTATAGACAACCAGGGCCGTATACAGAATTCCTAAAAGAATTTGCAGATTTCCTCTCAGACCTTCTAGTTACAGTTGATAAGGCGCTAATCATGGGAGATTTTAATATTCACGTTGATAATGCAAATGATACATTAGGACTTGCGTTTACTGACCTAATAAACTCCTTTGGAGTCAAGCAAAATGTCACCGGGCCCACTCATCGTTTTAATCATACACTAGATTTAATTATATCGCATGGAATCGATCTTACTGCTATAGATATTGTACCCCAAAGTGATGATATTACAGACCATTTCCTTGTATCGTGCATGCTGCGTATAACTGATATTAACTATATGTCTCAGCGTTACCATCTGGGCAGAACTATTGTTCCAGCCACCAAAGACAGATTCGCAAAAAACCTGCCTGATCTATCTCAACTGCTATTTGTACACAAAAATACACATGAATTAGACAAAATTACTGACAACATGGGCACTATTTTCTCTAATACATTAGAAGCTGTTGCCCCCATCAAATTGAAAAAGGTTAGAGAAAAACGTACTGTGCCATGGTATAACAGTAATACTCAATCTTTTAAGAAAGTAACTCGTAGTCTTGAACGCAAATGGAGAAAAACTAACTTGGAAGTTTTTAAAATTGCATGGAAAAACAGTATGTCCAGGTATAGACAGGCTCTAAAAACTGCTAGGGCAGAGCATATCCATAAACTCATTGAACATAACCAAAACAGTCCAAGGTTTTTATTTAGCACAGTGGCTAAATTAACAAATTACCAGACGCCACCTGATTCAAATATTCCACCAATGTTAAATAGTAATGACTTTATGAATTTCTTCACTGATAAAATAGATAACATTAGAAATACAATAGCGAATGTAGATTCTACAGCCGGGGTATTCAATAGGCGGACTCCGGTCCGCATCCGGACCCAGGCACGGTTAAATCTGGACTGATGCCAAACACAACATGCTAATTTAATCATAATCCAAACTAATTTCCATGCTATTTATCTTTGAGGCGTCTACTCGGTTTGGCTGCTTCATCTTTGTCCAATCACAGTAGCTGTAACAGCGTCGCTATAGCAACGTCGTCACTATCTACCGATCACGTCTTCTGGGCCAGGTGGGCAGGGGAACGGGCATTCTCACCATTTGCGAGCAGTGCAAATATCGATAACTGACCTTTTGTTTTCTTTTTTCTTTTTTGCTGACTGAAAGTGAAAATGGCGTGCTCAAAGTTGGCCGTTGATAAGAAAAGAAAAGTTGATTTTGAAAACCGCGAGTTTAAGAGTGAGTGGACAGAAAAATATGCATTCGTGCTCCCCGCGGGAAGCAGAAAATCAATGTGCTTAATCTGCACCGAGACGGTAGCAATCATTAAAAGTGGTAACGTAAAACGCCATTATGAAACCAAGCATGCACATTTTGAACAAAATTACCCTCAGAACTCAGAGGTAAGGACCATAAAAATAAACCAGCTGAAATCATCCTATGAAGCTACAAGCAGTGTAATAGTTAGATCAGCCACACAACAGGAGCGGGCAACGGAAGCCTCACTAAGAGTAGCATGGGTCCTGGGAAAACACAAGAAATCCTTCTCTGATGCTGAAATAGTCAAGGAGTGTATGAGTGAAGTGGTGACTGTACTGTTTGAAGGCACTCAAAAGGATGAAATAATCCAGAAAATAAGCCAAATACCCTGTTCTGATTCCCCTGCTGCAAGACGAACTGAAATACTTGCTGATGATTTGCTTGAACAACTTAGCTTTGCTATTAAAAAAGCCAAATTCATTTCCTTGGCTGTTGATGAATCCACAGACAACACAGACAATGCACAACTCATGGTCTTTGTCAGATTTTTTGATGAAGAAAAGGGAGAATATCATGAAGATGTTTTGGGTCTCACAAACCTCCAAGGACACACAAGGGGGAATGACATTTATGAAGCAGTGACACAGATGCTTAGAGATAGAGAGACTTGAAGCATGTTGTTTCCATTGCTACTGATGGTGCACCATGTATGATTGGGAGAGAGAGGGGATTGGTGTCACGCTTGAGAGCTCACCACCCTGACCTCATGGCATACCACTGCATAATTCACCAGATGGTTTTGTGTGCCAGCCTTGGAGAAAAGTATTCAGAAGTAATGACAACAGTCATGAAACTTGTCAACTATCTAAGAGCATCCTCTGCTCTTCAACATCGTTTGTTGCGCTCATTTTTAATAGAGGTGAATGCAACATTTGATGATTTGCTCCTTCACAACAATGTCCGGTGGCTTAGTAAAGGCAAGGTACTGGAGCGATTTTGGGCACTGCGGAAAGAGCTGGAGACATTTCTATTGAATCAGAAGAGTGCAAAGGCCAAACCGTTTGTGGATTTCATGAAGAATGAAGAAGACATGGAAGTTGTTGCTTTTCTAACTGACATTACTTCCCATCTCAATGACCTTAATATAAAGCTCCAGGGCAAAAACACCACAGTGTGTGACCTCATGTCAGCTGTCCGTGCTTTCCAGAGGAAGCTGGAGCTCTTCAAATGTGACTTACAGCAGGACCTGCTTCACTTTCCAAGACTTTTGGATCAGACTGCAGGAAAACATCATCATCACAAATATGCTGAATTCCTGGAAAAGCTGATTAAAAATTTCCAAACTCGCTTTGAAGATTTCCCTCGGGCAAAACAAGTCTTGTTGTGCATTAAAAATCCATTTCTTGTCAAAAATGTTGCAGAATTCTCAACTGAAGTCACGAAAGTCTTCCCATGGGCCAATGCTGCTTCTCTGCAGACAGAGCTAATTGAGCTCCAAGAAAACCTAGCACTGCAGGAATCTCACTGTGACCCTGTCACCTTCTGGACGAAGATGGTTACCGCAGAAGGTGTTCCTCAGCTGCAGAAGATGGCCCTTCAGATTCTCACAATGTTTCCCTCAACGTACTGCTGTGAATCTGCCTTTTCAACCATGAACATGGTGAAAAACGCTTACCGCAGCACACTTACCAATGAACACTTACATCAGTGCCTCCGCCTGGCCCTAACACCTTTTATGCCCAAGTTTAAACAACTGGTGGCACAAAGAAGGTGTCACCTTTCACACTAAAAGTTCTACCATGTAATTTTTTTTGTGAATGGTTCAAAAGTTTTGGGGAATGCCTTTTTTTTTGTTGGAGTTCTGTATTTGGAATTTGACGGTCACTTTTGTGGACCTCGGACTGAACAGAAAATTGGTAAGTGGACCTTTCAAGTTTATATTTGAGTACCCCTGTTCTACAGCATCTAACACTTCAGTTTCATCCATCGCACCCAAAGATAAACTGCAGTGCTTTACAAATATAGGACAGGAAGAGCTAAATAAACTTATCACTGTCACAACAACATGTTTATTAGATCCTGTACCCACTAAATTACTGAAAGAGCTGTTACCCAGGGGCGTCGGACTGGGGGGGTAAAGGGTACCGAGTACCCAGGGCCCGAGGCAGGGGGGGGGCCCTTAGAAGTCAGTTTTCTATACATACATATACATGCACTAACATTTGTATAGCATTTATGTACAACTAAAAAAGTTCCTGTGCAAAACTAAACTTGTAGTTAGGCGCTGGTTTGGTATAAAAAAGTCATTTTCATGCTGTGCAGGGCCCCACACCCCTCTCGAATCAATGCAAATGGTACGACCCGCAGGTCAGGTGCTTCTGCTGCGGACCCGCGGTGATTGAATCAGTTGATGAGACAGGAGCTGGAGTGAGCCGTGAAGAGTCATGTCTCTCCTTAAGAAAGGAATATCAGGGGCTGCTCAAAAACGAAAAGAGAAGCAGAATAAAGAGAGAAGGGCAAATGAGGGAAAGCAGTTGCTCACAAATTTTTTTGAAAAGAGAGGTGAGCTCCAAATGCATCATCAAGCATTGACATTGTTTTAACATAAATATCTACTCCCGGTAGAATAGCATACATTTATGTTTGCATTTATGAATAATATACCAATACTTTATAGTATCACACCCTTCATAGCGAGCAAACAATGTTTCTGATTATTACATGGCTTGGCTGAATTCCAATGTAGAATGCGGTCTGTTATTTCTTGATAACAGACCGCTGCGAAGTATAACAGACCGTTGCCATGAAAAACAGCGCGTTGCTATGGACGCGGAACGGACTATTTTCTTTGGCGGAAGCAATACAATCGTTTTTAAATCAATAAACTCCTTTTTAAATCAATAATTCGTGGCAAATTATTTATTTATTTTGTGGGTAGCCATGTAATAAGCGGGATAATGTATAGAGAGGCGGTCGTTATAGCGAATAACAACCCCGACAGGCTGAACAGGACCCCGACACGAAGCGGAGGATAATGTAATCTAACATTATACATTATCCCTTACGTAAATAACAGGGAGTGAGAAGCAGACGGAGCTCAACACACTGCCACTCCAGGCAGCTGCCTAAACGCTTGTCTCCTCTTCTGCTGCAGTTCTCCCCACTCTCAGAGTCAGAAGTTTACATGAAAACACTGTATATTTCCCTCCATTGTCAAAATCTAACACCCGCGAAAACACCGATCGTTAGCGCCTATTTTACCGCATTGTTATGCAAATTAGCTCGCACACGCTCTTACATTAAGTACAGGATTGTTCTCAGTATAATAATGCACATCTTAATGATTGAAAAATGACTTATTTTAAAACATAATTCAAAGACTGAATCTCTAGTTTGGCGATTAGTTTACCCTGTGATTCTATAGTCTAGTCTGCATTTATTTTAAACAGACAAATAATCATCAATTATCTTGTACTTAGCCTACACTTTAAAAAAAAGGTATTGTGACAATAAAGGATTTTTTAGCAACCATTTGAAGCCATATATTTCAGTTTCAGAGTCAGACCCTGCAGCAGCAGGCCCCTCATCATGGCTAGGTGAAAGCAGTGACAGTGAGGTGGATGTGAGTGTGACAGTGAGACAAGGTGAGCTTTTTAACACTTAGTAATTAGTAATTAAGTGTTAAGAGGAAATAAGCAAAATTAGTACATTGTTATTGTACACATTTAAACTTTAAAGTGTAATTACTAATTACAGTTTAAAGTTTACAGTTTAAAGTTTAAATGTGTACAATAACAATGTACCCATTTTGCTTATTTCCTCTTGTAGCAGAGGCAGAAATAGAAGATGAGGTTGATATTCATATAAGTGATCAGAGGGAAAGTGAAGAATGTGATGAAGGTAGTCAGGAGCAGGAGGACAGAGCTGAAGAGGAAAGAGAAGAGAATGAGAGACTTAGGGGATACTGGAGAGGGATTGGCAGAGGACCCAGGATTATGGCCAACAACTCTTACTGATAAGCACAGGAAAACTATTGTTCAAATGCTAGCAAAAAACTGGACTTTAAAGACCTGATCAGCAAATTTGCGCATGCAAAGACCCGTCAATGGGCATTTAGTAAAAACTGACATTATTTAGTTTGTGTTTCAGACCAAAGTTTTTCTCATTTGGTATGGTCATTTTCAGAACTGCTTTACAGTATATTTGATTTAGTCCAGGTTTGGACCTGCTAGACCTTTTGTCATCTCAGTAAGTAGTACTTTCGACAATAAAACAAAAATATATTAATCAGAGTGTGGCCTATTTTGTTTACATTTTAAGTGTTTTTATGATAAAAATGCAATACCTTACCCATTGGTATCACTATGGTATTGGGGGCCCAGCAAGATGGTTTGTACCCAGGGCCCAAAATTTGGTGCTACGCCCCTGTGTTACCTGTAGCCGAAGAACCGCTTCTCAATATCATTAACTCGTCGCTATCTTTAGGTCATGTCCCAAAACCATTCAAGCTGGCGGTTATCAAGCCTCTTATTAAGAAACCAAAACTAGATCCTAGTGTACTGGCAAATTATAGGCCTATTTCAAATCTTCCATTTATGTCTAAAATTTTAGAAAAAGTTGTGTCTGCTCAATTGAGCACCTTCCTGCATAAAAATGATCTGTATGAAGAATTTCAGTCAGGTTTAAGGCCCCACCATAGCACAGAAACTGCACTTGTTAAAATTACAAATGACCTGCTCCTTGCGTCAGATCAAGGCTGTATCTCATTTCTAGACTTACTTGATCTTAGTGCTGCTTTCGACACCATAGATCATGACATACTCATAGATCGATTACAAAACTATACAGGTATTCAAGGGCAGGCTCTAAGATGGTTTAGTTCCTACCTGTCCGATCGCTACCATTTTGTTTACTTAAATGGGGTGTCATCTCATTTATCATCAGTAAAATATGGAGTGCCACAAGGAGCCGTCCTAGGTCCCCTTCTAGTTTCAATATACATGTTGCCCCTTGGTAATATTATTAGAAAATACGGAATTAGCTTCCACTGTTATGCTGATGATACTCAGCTATATATCTCAACGGGACCAGATGAAACTTCCCAATTATCTAAGCTAACAGAGTGTGTTAAAAATGTAAAAGATTGGATGACAAATAATTTTCTCCAATTAAATTCGGATAGGACAGAGATATTAATTATTGGACCAAAAAACACCACACAGAATCTTGTAGATTACAATCTGCAGCTAGACGGATGTACTGTTACTTCCTCTACAGTCAGAAATCTGGGTGTTGTATTAGACAGCAATTTGTCTTTTGAAAATCATATTTCCAATGTTACAAAAACTGCATTCTTCCATCTTAGAAACATTGCCAAGCTACGAAACATGTTATCTGTTTCTGATGCAGAAAAGCTAGTTCATGCATTCATGACCTCTAGACTGGACTATTGTAATGCACTTCTAGGTGGTTGTCCTGCTTCGTCAATAAACAAGCTACAGGTAGTCCAAAATGCAGCAGCTAGAGTCCTTACGAGGTCAAGAAAATATGATCATATTACCCCAATTTTACAGTCTCTGCACTGGCTACCTATTAAGTTCCGTATCAGTTACAAATTATCATTACTTAACTATAAGGCCCTTAATGGTTTAGCTCCTGCGTACCTAACTAGCCTTCTACCACGCTACAACCCATCACGCACCCTAAGGTCACAAAACGCTGGACTTTTGGTAGTTCCTAGGATAGCAAAGTCCACTAAAGGAGGTAGAGCTTTCTCACATTTGGCTCCCAAACTCTGGAATAGCCTTCCTGATAATGTTCGGGGTTCAGACACACTCTCTCTGTTTAAATCTAGATTAAAAACGCATCTCTTTCGCCAAGCATACGAATAATGTATCTTTTAAATTGTGAGTTTAGTTGCATTTGATCAAATGTGCATTTTTATTCTTTAGCTTGGGTTAAACTAATTTTACTTTGTTGGATCAGCAGCTATGCTAATGATGTCTCTATTTTGTTTCTATGTTTTGCTGTCTCTATTTTGTTTCTATGTTTTGCCACGGGATTTATATATATATATATGGTAACTAGGATTTACACAAGCTCCAGTCTGGATCAAGAACACCTGAGAAGAGATGATGCTGACCCTCAGAGGACCCCAGATGATCCTAACCTTGAATCAACAAACATAACTAACAATTATTGCTACATGTGTGACTGCATCATATAATAACTATTAATTAATAATATTGATAGTTCATCGTCTAGCTGACTACGTCTTGTATTATTATTATTTTTTTTTTCTAAAATCCTGTCAAACGTGCACAAACTACTAGCTACTACTAAATATTGTAGAAGCATAATTTTCTGTAAAGTTGCTTTGTAACGATTTGTATTGTAAAAAGCGCTATACAAATAAACTTGAATTTAATTGAATTGAATTGAATCATAGACCCAGAGCGGATTCTGTCAATTTTCATGGAGGTAAACAGGATGACGCGAATCCTACTCTAGGCGATACTTACCTGCTCCTCATGAAAAGGGGCGGAAACCAACAACACCGCCGCCCACCTCTTAGAAATAAAACAAGGTTAGAATCTGCAAGAGAAAACAAAAACCGTTTGAGACAAAATCCAGATTTCACACCGGCACCACCTCAACTCAAAACGACAATCAAATTATTTTATGAACTTATTCGTCAGGTACACCATCTCGAGAGGGTTACCACAAAGGTTCAGAATAACCAGCCAATCACGTTCCAGAGGCTCACTGACCTCTTGATGGAGACGCTGAGACCAGCTTTCGCAAACGAGCAAGTTAAACAATTGCTACAGGGCAACGCAAAAACTGGTCCTTTACAACACAATTGATTCTCGAACAACATTACGAATCAATGATTGATGCAACCATACAGAGCATACATACCCAGATCAATCAAGTCGATTGGCCTGAAGCTTTTGGGGTGGCGGAGGTAGAGATTTGTGAGAGCACGACGGCACAGGAAGCCCCCACAGAAACAATGGGGACCATACTCCTTCGCATTTATGCTGCTGTCGTTGCCTTCACCAGTAGAACCACAACACAAGTCACTGAACCTCATGCCAACACCACCCCTGGGAGACAAATATCTTTAACGGTCCCTCTATGCCAGAGCCGCCCGAGACACCGAAGCCGGAAATCTCTGTCATGGCCCCTCCAGCTCAGAGCCGTCCTGTGACACCAGTGCTGGAAATCTTTGCTTTAGTTCCTCCACCTCAGGAGGAAGAGCCACAAGTCAATGACAGGGTACCCACCCCTCAGGTTGTAGAGGCCCCACCTAATGGTACCCCACTCGACTCTCCTATGTTAGAGACAGATCACAGATTGGTCACTTTTTCCCCAATGTCTACTCCAATTACTTTCTCAGATCACTCCCAAAATAGCAGTATTATTTTTGCTGACTACTCACAGACTCTGGTAAAACCACCTGCACAGCTCTCTGAGTTCCTTAGGGAATTTGAACCGATACCGAACCTGGTCCAACGACCAGTCAGAGACATGGGAGTTGAACAGGGTGAACCCAGCGTCCCAAGACCCGCACCATCTCCTTACACATCACTTGCCCCTCCACATGTCATCTTTCAACTTAACCTACACACAGTTTCACCCTCCCGGCTATCTGCAATGGTTTCATCTTCACTTCCTTCCCCTAAACTGTTAGCTTCTTTTGATGCTAACAATGCTACTGATACTTTCTGCTCCACTCTTACATCTTGTTTAGACACTGCTTGCCCCTTATCTTCCAGGCCAGCCCGTAATACCCCTTCTGCCCCTTGGTTATCTGTTGTTCTACTCGAACACCGTTCTAAGCTTAGAGCTGCTGAACGTGTGTGGCGCAAATGCAAAAATACTATTGACCTTAATGTGTATCCCTCACTCCTATCTTCCTTCTCTGCTAATGTCTCCACTGATAAAATGACATACTACCAAAACAAAATTAACAATTCGTCTAACTCTTGCATGCTTTTTAAAAAAAAAATTCTCATTTCTTTGTCCACCTCCTCCTGCTTCAACTCTAATAGCTGACTACGTTGCCACGTTTTTCATTAATAAAATTAAACACAACAGTGCACAATTTTCCACACCACAATGAGTTAAGCTCATATCACCATCAAACATACACTCATACATCCTTCTCTTCACTCTTTGAGGCAGAAGTCTTCAAACTCATCCTTTCTAATCAACCTACTACTTGCCCGCTTGATCCTATTCCATCTCATCTCCTTCAAGCCATTTCTCCGGCAGTTGTACCTGCACTCACTCACATCATCAACACATCCCTCCACACTGGTGTTTTTCCCCCATCATTTAGACAGGCTCATATAACTCCACTACTTAAGAAACCCACCCTCAACCCATCTAATTTAGAGAACTACAGACCAGTTTCCCTTCTTTCTTTAATTGCAAAAACACTTGAACGAGTTGTGTTCATTCAAGTCTCTACATTTCTCACACACAACAACCTCTTTGACAGCAACCAATCTGGCTTTAGAAGTGGACATTAAACTGAGACTACCTTGCTCTCAGTTGTTGAAGCTCTAAGACTGGCAAGAGCGGAATCCAAATCTTCAGTACTTTTCCTGCTTGATCTGTCCGCTGCTTTTGACACAGTTAACCACCAGATCCTCCAATCAACCCTACTGGCAAAAGGCATCTCAGGAACCACACTTCAGTGGTTTGAGTCTTACCTATCAGATAGGTCCTTCAAAGTATCTTGGAGAGGTGAGGTGTCCAAGTCACAACTAACTACTGGGGTGCCTCAGGGCTCAGTTCTTGGACCACTTCTCTTCTCTGTCTACATGGCATCATTAGGTTCTGTCATTCAGAAACATGGCTTTTCATACCACTGCTATGCTGATGACACTCAACTCTACCTCTCATTCCATCCTGATGATCCAAGGGTAGCTATTCGCATCTCAGCTTGTCTAACAGACATTTCTTGCTGAATGATGGACCATCACCTTCAACTCAACCTTGCCAAGACAGAACTTCTTGTGATTCCAGTAAACCCATCATTTCATCAAAATTTCACCATCAAGTTAGGCACATAACTCCTTCAAAAAAAGCTAGAAGCCTTGGAGTTATGATTGATGATCAGCTGACTTTCTCAGACCACATTGCTAAAACTGTCTGATCCTGCAGATTTCCTTTATTCAGCATCAAGAAGATCAAGCCATTTCTTTCGGAACATGCTACACAACTCCTTGTTCAAGCTCTTTTTCTGTCCAGGCTGGACTATTGCAATGCCATATTGGCAGGTCTTCCAGCCAGTTCTATCAAACCTTTACAATTAATCCAGAACGCGGCAGCAAGATTAATTTTTTTATGAGCTAAAAAGAATACACGTCACACCTCTGTTTATCAATTTGCACTGGCTTCCAATAGCTGCTCACATAAAATTCAAGGCATTGATGTTTGCCTACAAAACTACCACTGGCTCTGCACCCATTTACCTACAGTAGGTTGACAGCCTATTTGGGCACTACGCGGCGGTGCCGCGGCATTAATTGAATTCAGTCGTGTGTTAAAATAATTCGCTTAACTACCGCCAGATGGCGCAAAGGGACGAACTTTGAACTGACTGTAAAAATAAAATGAGGGTTTGTAAACAAAGATGAAAGGACAAGTAAAACATCAATAGCATTATATTATAACTATATTATATTATACTTCATATATATATATATATATATAAACAAACCAGAATAAAAATATTAAATGTTCTAATCTGTGTGTGTGTTCCTATATATATATATATATATATATATATATATATATGGATTAAAAAATATATATTTTTCATTCTGGTTTGCTCTTAGCAAAAAATAATAAATGAAATCCTTCAAGTTCCATATGCGTAACAAAATGAGAACGGTCCAGCATTAGCTCTAACAGCAAAAAATTCTTATTAACTGCTGTTGTTCTTGATTTTTCAAACTGTCTCCAATTATGCCTTAACCTTGTAAGCAAAAATTGAGTATGGTATATTTCAGCTGTTTTATGCGCTGGTGCCTCACACGCACATATTCATTGTAAACAGCGCAGTTCAGCATGGTCTACTGTGGCATATTTTTGCTCATTTTAATATTTTTCCGTCATACTGAAATCATATGCATATGAACATTTAAGAATAAAAAAATCCTCCTACCCCCTAAAAATTCTCTTCACATTCACTTGTGCGCTCTTGCGCAATACATTCCTCTCGCGTTGCTCAGTTGTGGACAACGTAAAAGTGTTTGATATAAATGTTGCTGTGCCATTTTATACATGAATTGTTAATGTAAAAAAAAACGAATTCTGTTAGTTTCATGGTAACATGCAATCAAGGTCTTCTGTTATTTAGGCTATATTTACCATTCACTGTGGCATTTTCATCCATTTAAACTTAAAATTCCATGAGATTCTAAATTCAGATTAATAGTATTAAAAATTCAGATTTAAACTAGTATAATAACGCATTAAATTGCTTAAATTATTTCTATAAGTTAAAGTTGCCAACCTTAAAAACGTGTTGTCATGACTTTTTCATTGTATTTTTTTACAGTAACAAGCTGTATTCGTTTTCCTTTTTTTATTATTATTTTTGTTTTAGTTTATTGAAAATAAATTGGCTAAAATAGAAGCGGAAACGTTTAAATTAAAACAACCACAAAAAACATGACTAGGTCTTGAGGGAAATATAGGTTTTATTTTATTTTTTTATAGAAATCGCCAGATAAAATACAACTACTAAAATATAATATTAACAGATTTTTTAAATGTATTTAAAAGAAATGTATTTTAAAAGAAAGTGTCTTCAAAAGTGCAGACGTCGGTGGGCAACAGAGTTCCTTGGGGAGCGTAGGAATTCGTTGACCCGGTCCTTTACCCGCTTGCTGTCAGCGCTGGACATGTGGGGAAACATCTGGGAGACAGTGCTTGTAACATAAGGCATAATCCAAAAATGCTTGTAGCTTGTAGTTTGAAAAATCAAGAATAATAACAGAGTTAATACTAATTATTGCTAAATGCTGGACCGTTCCCATTTCGCTCTGCATATGGAGCCTGAAGATTTTTTTAAACCAAGAATGAACCGAAATGAAAATGAAATAAAAAAATTTAGCTTTTAATTTTTGTTTAGTAGACTGTAGTCTAAGACTATCCTACATTTTAAAAAAATGACAAATTGTAAAAAAAATTATGTTTATTCCTAAATATTCAGTTATATTATGCGCCGTTGGCATGAATTGTACTCGTGATGGAGCAGTGGTCGAGCGCTCTTGGAGCGAGTGAAAACACGACGCTCCGACTTGGAAAAAAAATCCCTACTCGCTCCAGTCCAAACTCCAGTCCAAACTGCTCACACAACTCTGCTCGGCAGCAGAAGGCGCGTTGGCAAACAAGCGAGGGAGGGTTGATCCCATTCGCACGGAGCCCTGCACGTCACCTGTAGGAGAAAAAAAATCAATCCGTCCCCGCAGTTTATAAACCGTACTCACGAATTCATAAACCGTGCCCACAATTTTTTTCACTTGCAGATCACCAGATCTTAATCCCATCGAGCTGGTGTGGCACGCACTGAAGGAATTTATCAGACGTCAAGTCAAGCCAAGAAATAAAGACGAGCTTCTTGAGGCCATTGTAACTTTTGGGTGCAATTGCTTGACAAAAACTGTCTGCAACAGATACATTGACCACCTTCAGAAGGTTTTGCCAGCTGTAGTGCAGTGCAACGGATGCGCAACTGGAATGTAACTAATTTATTGCAATTTTGTACATTTATTGTAAACTTGCTATTATTTAATAAACTTTAGACTTACAATAATCAGCTGTCTCTTATTTCTAAGCATTTCAAGATATCATGTATATGAGACACCGCAATTTAAAGTAAATCAATTATCAGGAAAAAATTCAAGTGATCAAGAGGGTGCCTCCCTGTCATTAATGTGCATTAATAATTTTCGCACAAACACTTGAGTTTGAATATTCATACACATTTTGCAAATGCTTTACAACGTAAATAATTTTATTGTTTAAGTAGAATGTGTAATTCACATCAGTTTATTTGAAGGAAAATGGGTTTTCTTTTTAACATCCACTGAAGGTGGAGTGTGTTTCAGTAAGCACGCAGCGGAGTGAATATTAAATGCTCTGAGCGCAGAGGAGGAGTTGCTGCTTCATTCTGCTCACGGACTCTGCTGCGGAGTGAGAGAGATGATTCACCCGACGAAATAAAGACCATGGCAGCACAAGCACTGCATATACATTTATTTGTTTTTTGTCTTAGTCTAATTAGGCCTAAATAATGGGAACTAAATTATACGTGCTTCACGTTTTACTAAAATAAAGGAAATAAACTAATAAAACATGCAAGAATGTCTAAATTAGTGTACATACAAAAATTAAAAATTCCCAAGAAGTTATCTGTCAAAATAAAGGACAGGTAACAAATAACTCAATGTTCAAATCAATGTTGTTTTATTAAATGAATTTTAAAATATAATATAAATTATATATATTACAAATAATACTGCACACCTTTCAAATGTGTCAAATCTAAGAATAGGATTTAATACTTTGTTGCTCAAAGAAAAAATAAGCACAGGCTCAGGCGCAGTCTTGATATTTATCCTGCTTGAATTCGTTCTAAGAAATGCACATAACTTCAAAAATACAAAACTTTCGTCTGTGGATATTAATAATAATGATAATAATATTAAATATTTCAACTACAGTGTTTTTCTTTCATTTTCCCTGACTGAAGCCATCAAATCTAACACATCAGTGAGGCAAAACTTACGTCTATTAGGGAAAATGTAGGTGTGTGAATGTGTGTATCAGTCAAGAAAACAATCGAAAACTCCAGTTTTGTGAGCTAAAAAAAATGTGTGCATATGTTTAGTTTTATTCTGTACACTATCTATTAGCCTATAAAACAGAATTTATACTTAGCTGTTGCATTGTGTAGGCTACCCTTTTCACCTTTTTGCAGAATGAAAAAATTAAAAACTCTGAAAACATGCTTGCACGTTTTTATTTTAGTGTAATTTCATAGATTAAAAAAAAATTGTTTACATGCATCTTAAGGATCCCTAATTGTGAATGTGAGGGGGGCAGCACGATCGTGCTCTGCCTAGAGCGGCATTTGAGCTTGCGCTGGCCCTGGGCTCATGATCAATAAGTTGTATTCGCCTCTATCTGATTCAGTAAAGTCAAACCGCAGACAGTAAAGCTGCATCACTGAGCGTGCGGGACTCGCTGTGAGGCGGGAACAGAGGATTCCGCTTGGTCTTAAAGCCTCCCGCAAACAACCACGATCACAAATAATGATTTTCGTAAAATAATGATTAATTATTAATTGATGATTTGTAATTATCATTATGGTCTTGTGAAAATAATAATATGGGCTGCCAGAAAATTATGAATACAAAGAGTACTGCTGAGTGCAGGCATGTTTCAGCCCAGTAACGCACCGTTCCTCAGAGCCAAAACACAGACCGAATTCTGTTCAGCTGGAGGGGGTTGGGTTTTGGATAGTTATTCATGGATGTGGGGGTCGAGATAAAAGTATGAATTGCTCTTTCATATGGACAGTGTTATGAGGCTTTCACTTGCTGAACCGGTTTATATACGACTGTTGTTTTGGCTATATTCACAGTGCTGGCTCTCTCCGACGAGAGAAATGCAACATTCACACATTACACTATTCCTTTTCGTCTAAATTTTAAAATTATACATTCATTATCATGAAAAATTAAAGTGATGAGACGGCGCCTCCCTGTCATTCATGCACATTAATAATTTTTGCACAAACACTTGAATAAGAGCTTCTTATCACCAGTAAAATTCATGCCAACAGCCAACATATTTAGCTTGATCAGAAAGTTGACTGCAAGAGTCGAGCGGGATGTTAAGAGTTTGTTTCTTTTACTGATTATTTTCGGGTTAAAGCATGATTTAAACAGATTCACACTCAATCGCTTTCGCAATAATGCATTCAAACAAGTGTAATCTTACAGTGCTACTACATTATCAGCATGCTTTCTGATTTTGAAATATTGAAGTTAATCGATCTGTTTAGATAAAATAACTGACAAAAATATACTGTTATTTTCATCACAAACAAAATTTTCACAGCAGAAAGCAGCAATTAAAGATGTAATGCTTACAATGTTATTAGTTTGGCATGTGATAGGCTATAGGGAAAAAAAGTTTACACAAAATAGCTTAAGCCACTTTGAAACTCGCCTGTTATTTTTATTATTATTATTATTTTATATGCTATGTTATGTTTCTGGTATCAGAGCGCGTGGAGGGGAAGTTGTTGCTTCTCACAGACTCTGCTGTGAGTGAGAGAGATGTTTCACCTGAAGAAATGAAGACAACCGTGGCTGCACAAGCACAGCACATCCGCCGAAAATCAACCTGCAGCAATGCTCGTTCATCGACTCGCCAAGCTTTACTTTTGTAGGTCACATGGCAGTAAATAATTCGATAATATGACCATGCAGTCAATACAGATATTTAATAAAAACATTAAAACAAGCAGGGCTGTAAAAATAAAACAATAAAAAAACGCATGCCAGGTCTACACTGGACACAAGTGGAATGATCCAACAAAAGACAGCAGAACCCAGTGATGGATGCACTGGACTCGATCCCCATCAGTGAACTGATGCTCGTTCTGTTTATGATGAAATGTTCTGACACTGCGTTCAGATGATTTGACACTATAGTGTGATGTCATCAAGTTTAGACACACTTTTCGCTGTGGGACACAGATGACAACTTTCGCGTCTGGTGTAGACACAGACAGTGACTGCTCTATTTACAAATAAGTTCTATAAGAAAAAATAAAAATAAAAAAATCTAAACCAGCGGCATAACGAGATGGAAATATAAACTAGAAAAAATATTAACAGGTCCTCCGTCCATGACACTGACTCACAGTGGAGCTGGCAGTTTTAATCTGAACAGCTCTTAAAGCTGAGTGGATGGTTAGATGCATGATGGGCTAGTATTAAAAATATAGCATCTTTCCAGCATTAAGGTAATAACATTACTGGTTTTTTTTTAATCATCTTGTTGCAGTTATAAATTTGACTGCTAAATGAATGATAAAGAACTATATTAAAACTTGTTTTGTAAAATTTCTTCGTCATTTGAATATTGATTTAAAAATCGGTTTAAATCATAAATCAGATTTTTTTTTTCTAAAATAAAAATAAAAACAGGGATTTTTTTTAGGCTATATGATATTACCCTACCTTAAAAACAAGTAAAGAAAGTTCCCTTTAAAATTACTTTAGTCTTCAATTACTAAAGCTTTTTTTTTTTACATCGTGTGAATGTTGTTGATTATAATGAGAGAACTTGAGTTTAATTGTGAGGACGTTTTATTAATTCTTTAGAGTTTCAAAGATTTAATCGTGCTGGTTTAATTTTATTCGTTTCTTGTTTTAGGCAAATTAGGCCTAAATAATGGGAACGAAATTATACAGTGCTTCACATTTAAACATGCAACAATTTCTTAATCAGTTTAGAGACAAATGTTTTTCCCCAATAAGTTAAAGGACAGGTAACGAATAACAAAAATGCATGTTGTTTTATTAACCCTCTGGAGTCGATTAACGCGGATACGCCTTAAGAGTCATTTTCTCCTGATAACCCCGAAAAGAACTTAAATTACACTTTCAGTTTTAATCGTACAGATAAGAGCAATACATCAATCGAATCTGTAAAGGGTTTACTTTTTTTGAAACAGACATAATAACAACAAAACTTTGTGCACTTATAAAATAAAGATAACAAACAAGGTGCGCTGTCTGCAGCCTTTGTCTGCGCTGATCTTTATTTACAAACACGTCATTAAAATGAACTGTAACTCCGTCAATACTCAACGAAGAGACATGAGAGAGACATCTATAGAAAGCTTGACATGTCTGCTTTTTAACTAAACAAGTGCCGCCGAAAACAGATTTTCTGTGATAAAGTAATCCTTATGAAAACAACAAAATATATTTATATTGAAAATATAAATTAAAATAGGCTATAGGCATAATATATGAAAATATTGACATTTTGCATACTAATCCATGTAGCCAACCCCCCTAAAATAGGCTACCACTTTTAATGCTCCGATGCAAAGTAAACCACAATTTCTTTTGAATAATATAACACATAATATAATATAAATAATACTGCACACCTTTTAAATGTGTCAAATCTAAAATATGGTTTAATACCATGTAGATTAGAGAAAATATAATCACAGGTTCAAGCACAGGCTTGACATCCTGCTTGAATTCGTTCTAAGAAATGCACATAACTTCATAAGTACCAAACTTTCGTCTGTGGATATTAAATATTAAACATTTTAACTACAGTGTTTTTCTTTCATTTTCCCTGACTGAAGCCATCAAATCTAACACATCAGTGAGGCAAAACTGACGTCTATTAGGGAAAATGTGCTTTGATGCGCTTGTTTGATAACTTGTGGTTAAAGCGCCACTCAGCGGTCAAAGGCTGCAAATGCACTTTATACCGCCGCCGCGGCGGTACGTGTGGCGGTAAAAAGGGCCTTTTGGATGTCTACTTAGTGTAAATTTGTTACTTCAGACTTATGTGCCCTCTAGAAGCTTGCGTTCTGCAAGTGAACATCGCTTGATTGTGCCATCCCAAAGAAGCACAAAGTCACTTTTACGGACTTTTAAATTAAATGTTCCCTCCTGGTGGAAGGACCTCCCTAACTCAATCCGAGCAGCTGAGTCCTTAGCCATCTTCAAGAATCGGCTGAAAACACATCTCTTCCATCTTTATTTGACCCTCTAACTGTAACACTCACTATTCTAATTCTATTTAAAAAAAATCTAACTACCTTTCTAATCTTTTTGTATTCTATCTATTTTCTTTTAATTTATTATGCAATTGTGTGTGTGTGTGTGTGTGTGTGCATATATATATATATATATATATATATATATATATATACAGTCGTGGCCAAAAGTTTTGAGAATTACATAAATATTGCAAATTGGAAAAGTTGCTGCTTAAGTTTTTATAATAGCAATTTGCATATACTCCAGAATGTTATGAAGAGTGATCAGATGTATTGCATAGTCCTTCTTTGCCATGAAAATTAACTTAATTAATCCCAAAAAAACCTTTCCACTGCATTTCATTGCTGTCATTAAAGGACCTGCTGAGATCATTTCAGTAATCGTCTTGTTAACTCAGGTGAGAATGTTGACGAGCAAAAGGCTGGAGATCATTATGTCAGGCTGATTGGGTTAGAATGGCAGACTTGACATGTTAAAAGGAGGGTGATGCTTGAAATCATTGTTCTTCCATTGTTAACCATGGTGACCTGCAAAGAAACGCGTGCAGCCATCATTGCGTTGCATAAAAATGGCTTCACAGGCAAGGATATTGTGGCTACTAAGATTGCACCTAAATCAACAATTTATAGGATCATCAAGAACTTCAAGGAAAGAGGTTCAATTCTTGTAAAGAAGGCTTCAGGGCGTCCAAGAAAGTCCAGCAAGCGCCAGGATCGTCTCCTAAAGAGGATTCAGCTGCGGGATCGGAGTGCCACCAGTGCAGAGCTTGCTCAGGAATGGCAGCAGGCAGGTGTGAGCGCATCTGCACGCACAGTGAGGCCAAGACTTTTGGAAGATGGCCTGGTGTCAAGAAGGGCAGCAAAGAAGCCACTTCTCTCCAAAAAGAAACATTAGGGACAGATTGATCTTCTGCAGAAAGTATAGTGAATGGACTGCTGAGGACTGGGGCAAAGTCATATTCTCCGATGAAGCCCCTTTCCGATTGTTTGGGGCATCTGGAAAAAGGCTTGTCAAAGGTGAGTGCTACCATCAGTCCTGTGTCATGCCAACAGTAAAGCATCCTCACACCATTCATGTGTGTCACTATGTTTAATGACTAAATACTTTGTAGAAGCCTTTAATACAGTTGCTAAATATTTTTTATATTTGGGGGGGTGGGGGGTGTAGACTTAGTCTCATAAAAATATTTGCAGGAGACACATTTTTCATGACATCTTATTCAGATTTGAAATAGAAACTCATGAGACATTTGACTTTCAACCCATTACTTTTCTAGATTGCTCCAGGACTGATTTCATGTATTTTTATATCAAATAAAAAAAATATTTAACTGTGGTAAAAAAAAAATTCAAGGCACTTCAGTGTCTAGAACTTTTAATATTTTTGAGCATTATCAAATATGGTTGATAAAAAGTAAAGCCCAAAGGGTCTTCTTTCCAAAGACACCAAAATTATGTTTGTAACACACTGAAGTAGGAAACTGTTACAATTATAAGTTAGGTTCAGCTGTGAGTCCCATAATGGGGGGTCAGGTTAACAGGTTAAAACTCAAGGACCAGATATAATGAATGAAGACCAGAAGTCAGAGATGAGTTCAATGAAATAAAAATGTACTGAAGAACATGGTTTGCAGTTTAATCAGCAGAAGTGCTCTCAATGGATTTCGTTGGCCACTCTGTGTACAACTCATATCACAAACAATTATACTCCAGACAGAAGATACTAGTTGCGTCAAAGCACTGGTCAGCAAAAATCCTATTGGTTCCAAAATTAATTCCTAGATTAACTTAGACAGTCTCCATATATGGACATAAACATCTCCAGCATATCTCCAATGATTGTGTCAGGCATCAGCACTGGTGCAGACACCTCATCTCAGGTCAGGATGTCAGCAGAAAATGGTCTTCTCACAGAGAATAGGTGCTCACACAAAGAGCCCTTATCTACATTCCAAAGTTTTCTAGCACTGGTTACACACACACACACACACACACACACACACACACACACACACACACGTAGAGTATCAGACCCGAACCAAACAAATTAAAGATTAGATCAGGAGCATGGTTGAAACATGAGGAACCGAATTCCTCAGAAAGGCAACAGGATGTTGTGAATCAATTCCTAGTGCTACATGTCAGAAGCAAGTCCAACCAACTCTTTCACAGAACAGCTTTCAACATTAAAGGCCCATTCACATCAAGAACGATAACTATAAAGATAACGATATTAGCGTCCACACCAGCGAACGATATTGTCTGTGTATTCTAAGCGGACGCGCGTCTGCTGCTTTAAATTCTTGAGCTCATCACAGCAGGATTGATTCTGATTGGTTGGCAATGTTTTTATCGTTCATCAGAAAAAGAAAATCGTTCTGAAAGTGATTCCAATGATATCGTTTCTCTGTGCCTTTATCGTTATAGTTGTGATGTGGACTCCGCTATTCTTTAATATTGAGAATGATTTTTAGAACTATATCTTTATCGTTATCTTTATAGTTATCGTGCTTTGTGTGAACACCATTAACACCATTAGAACAATTATTGACAATTTAAATTAGGAAAAGAGATTGGGCAAGTAATCAAGATTGATGGTCAAAGAGATGCACAGTCTTACTATCACATGTAAACCTATGAGAGTAAACAAGATCGTTGGATTGACTTCCCCCCACCTAGAAAAACCAGACTGGAATTCCTTAGGGGACCTTTTAACCTCTGGTCTGCACAGAACATCCTTGTGTCAAGGAATTGCAGAGAAACTGTCTTTAACAGATGTAGATGCACCAAAATGAACTGACTTCTAAGGGAATATCAGTCCACTGCTTAACTCCATATCATTTATGAAACCCACACATTCGATTATCATGTTTCTAATCACTTATTGTGTATGTCTTTTTAATAACTATTGAATAGCTTAAGAATTCATTTTCATGTTTAGTTTGTATGTGTTTCAATTCGGTTGCTTGAAACGTTTCTGACCATCAGTTATTTGTCAAATGTATCATATTCTTGTTATAGGAATCATGTCCAAAATTATACCCTGCAAGAGCGGGAAAATTCAGACCACATGCTTGATAACATATGATTTATGATAGCAAGAGAAAAGACAATATCTAATTGTTAAAGACAACATTTGAGGTGTGGCCAAAAAGCCAGTTTAAATACTCAGGACACCATAAAATTTAGCTTTTGCCATGAGTCATGCTGGCTTTTAGCTTTTGCTCCTAGTCATACTTTTAGTCATAATTTTTAACATTATTTGAGTGCGGTTCTAGCATGCCTCAACCTGCACGCCTGCTGCTACTTAGGCACAATGAGAAGAAACACCACCGTCTCGTCAAACTTTACTTCTGTTCTTTTACTTTAGTTTCTTCAAGACTACTGAACTTCCAGCCAGTCAGCAACCTCGGGAAACCCCCTTTCAACAACAACAAATGGAACCCCGTTACACAGGCAACAAATAACTTTACCTCCAGACTCGGAACTGTACTAGTGTATCTAATATCATTTTAACCTCATTGAGGAACTGGTTAATTGAATGATTGATGGTTGTTCATGTCTATGCAATTTCACATATTGCTGTAAACTTGGGATTCTACATTTTCATCCTCTTAAACTCATTCTTCCCTAACTTTCTCTCTTCCTGCAACTTGTGTGAATGTGTGAGTGCGTGTGCTTATGTGTTAGATTCGTTTATGTCTTCGTGTTTTGTGCTTACAAGTTAATGTCTTAAACTGCCGATCTTGTTACTGTGCTAATTGATAGTGTTTTCACCATACTTTGGATATTAATATCCAGTGCAGAGTTTATGTTATACGGCTCGTTCAGTGAATCACTGGCCATTTCAGTGATCAGCCATGAAACAGTGATTCTGTTCAAATTCCCTTTAAAATCTTAAATGATTCCCTTTGTGCTAAATTGACTGGATTCCACAGACACACAGCAGCCATTACCATATTTTCCGGACTAGAAGTCACACTTTTTTTCATAGTTTGGCTGGTCCTGCGACTTATAGTCAGGTGCGACTTATTTATCAAAATTAATTTGACAGGAACGGAGAGAAATGAACCAAGAGAAAACATTACCGTCTACAGCCGCGAGAGGGCGCTCTATGCTGCTCAGTGCTCCTGAAGCCTACAGTGAACAGCATAAAGCGCCCTCTCACGGCTGTAGACGGTAATGTTTTCTCTTGGTTCTTGGGTCTAAATAAATGCAGCTTATAGTCGAGTGCCACTTATATATGTTTTTTTCCTCTTCATGACTTATTTTTGGACTGATGCAACTTATACTTAGGTGCGATTTATAGTCCGAAAAACACTGTAATCTTGAAGAATAGAAATACAGGATAGAACAGGATTCATTATGTCTAGTATACATATCTAAATGTCACAGTTCTCTTCAACTCTTACCACTTTTAAAAGGATAAATATATCATGCATTCTCCATCTAGGCGAGTATAGATGGCCTTTACTTATTTAGTTAAATCAAACAATCTTGGAGGTATTTAACTGATTAATAACTTTATTAAGTCATACAATATATTAAGTGAAATAATTAAAGGGTTAGTACACCTATATATAAAAATTATGTCATTAATGACTCACCCTCATTTTGTTCCAAACCCATAAGACCTCCATTCATCTTCGGAACACAGTTGAAAATATATTTTAGATTTAGTCCGAGAGCTTTCTGTCCCTTCATTGAAAATGTATGTATCGTATAATGTCCATGTTCAGAAAGGTAATAAAAACATCTTCAGAGTAGTCCATGTGTCATCAGAGGGTCAGTTAGAATTTTTTGAAGCATCAAAAATACATTTTGGTCCAAAAATAGCAAAAACTATGACTTTTTCAGCATTGTCTTCTCTTCCGGGTCTGTGGTGAGCGAGTTCGCTGCAGTGTAGTGATATCCGGTTCGCGAACTAATCACTCGATGTAACCGGAACTTCTTGAACCAGTTCACCAAATCTAACTGAATCGTTTGAAATGGTTTGCGTCTCCAATAAGCATTAATCCACAAATGACTTAAAGAGTAACTAAACACTAAACCAACTTTTTTAGTTAATGGTCTGTAAGAATGGGGCTTTATTAGTGCTGTTCATTGATTGAAGTAAATTTTTTGACATTTGAGTATAAAGTGTTTTAATTCTACAATATATGGTGTAAAAACCGATTGCTGCCCTCTTCAGGTTGAACGGTGGCTACTGCAGTTGATTTTTCCTATTGGTAAGCGGTGGCAGGTGACATACGCAATTTCCAGCTCACCACACCCTTGGTACGAGCTACCACGCCCTTGGCAGTATAAAACCATCTTTTTCCGTCAAAATCACTGTAGTGAGCAGTGTTGCCAGATTGGGCGGGTTCCCGCCCAATTGGCCTCCTTTTGGTCACGTCCGACCGGAAAAAAATGCATTGGGCGGGTCTTTAAAATTTGGGCTGGTTTTTGATGCAACAGGCGGGTTTTAATTTTGACTATAAACGGTATTCTTTATTGTTTTTTTAATGAAAACTAACTATAAAATAAATGATAAAATGTAGGATGATGTTTAAATTAGGTATGGTTCAGGTTAGCCAATAAGGTTCAGGGGAATCCTGTCCAATCAGACTTCAAGCTTGATTGGCGGGTTGTTGTAGGCTAATTCGTTATATAGTCAAAACTGCATTATCATCATCAGTGATCATCATTCATTATCATCATCATGCCAAAGTGGGGTAAATATAAAAAGTCCTACAGAAAGGAATGGGAGAGTGACCAGTCTTTAAAAACATGGATTACACCTGTGGTAGGTGATGATACAAAGGCATTTTGTAAATACTGTCAATCAGAAATCAGAGAAAGAGCATGCTAATACAAAAAACACAAATCGCGCTGTGCACCAAGTATAAAAACTTTTACTGTGTCAGCGGGAGCAGCAGGACAGCGTCCGATCAAAGATGACCAAAAGCGCCGTGAAATTAGAATCGCTGCTGCTTACATTGCTTGTCACAGTTCAATAAATGCGGTGGACGATTTGTCAGATATTTTGAAAGATGAGATGGGAACATTCCAAATGCACCGGACAAAGTGTACAGCCATTATCAAATCTTTCCTCGCGCCACACTTCAGAGAAGAACTTGTGGAGGATATTGGGGAGTCTCCATATTCCCTGTATCTCGATGAAAGCACTGACATATCCGTGAACAAACTTCTTTGCATTTGTGTGAAATACCACTCAAAAAAACACAGCAAGTTTGTAAGTACATATCTTGGACTTGTGGAGCTGACAGATGCTGATGCTAAAGCCATATCAGACACTGTTGTCGCTTTTCTATCAAAGAACGGTCTCCAGATTAAAAACATGATGGGCAGTGTAATGGTTGGAAAAAACTACTCGGTTTTCACCCTACTTAAACAAATACAGCCCAACCTGCAGATTATTCGCTGTGTTTGCCATTCACTTGACATTGTTGCAAATAAAGCAATGCAGCTTCTTCCAAGCAACATAGAATACATGGTTAGAGAAACCTACAACTGGTTCGCACATTCAGCAAAGCGGCAGTATGAGTACAAGAACATATACGAGACTATCAATAACGGGGGCTGCCCCTTGAAATTAATAAGTCCAAGCTGTACCCGTTGGCTTGTGATGGCTGACTGCATTAACCGCATTGTGGATCAAAAAGATGCCCTCACACTGCACTTTAACATGGCTTCAAGTACAGAACACTGCTATACTGCTCGGCTTTTAAAGGAAATGTACAATGACAAAACGAATCTCCTTTACATGTACTTTCTTCAGCCTGTTCTGATTGAAATCAAAGCTGTAAATAAATGCTTTCAATTAGAAACAGGAAACTCTCTCGGTGTGTTTAGAGACTTGGAAAGGCTGTACATGACAACTTTGAGACGCATTCTCAAACCGAGCGTGGTCAGAAATGGGTTTACCTCGGCAACATTCAAACCTCCCAGGCAGTTGCTGGAGAGATTTGACTCAACGATCTATTAATCAAACTGGTTGTGACTGTACAAAGTTGATCCTATTATTAAATATTTCTAGAATTGTTCTATAATAAAGACGTTTTTATCAGTTCTGAGGGGATTATCTAGCCTACGTTAACTTCATATTAAAAGGTAAGCGTGTTTATGCTATTAGCCTACCGTTTTATTTTGATGTACAATTCTGATGTTTGATCATTTCTGAAACGTAATAGCTATAGTGTCTAGTGACAATTCAGTGTATCATTCAGTCATTATTTTATTTAAAATTAAAAGAAGGAAAAAACGAGAATTCATGTTGATTCGCCCAGTGGTCTATAAGTTAAATAATATTAATAATTTTAATAATGATAATATAAAAAAAATAATTAATTGGTAAGTAAGCACAAATTTGTAAGTAGCCTACTAATAAAAAAAGAAAAGTATAATGAAATGATTTGAGAATTGGCCTATTAGAAAAGAACTGTAGTTCTGACAATAGTAGCACAAGAACAATAAAAAATGTTGTCCCCTTCTGAGGTTTCCGATGTAGACCTTGTGTTTTATTAAAATTATCATTTATATAAAAAAAAAAAAAAAGATGCACTGGATATACTTGGGGCAAGCCTGGTGCTCTCCAATGTGCGGTTTGTTACTCTGGTTGTTTAATAAGAAAAAAAATGGTGTGTTTTATTCTATAACAGTTTTAATAACAGTATGTATTTTGGGCTGGTATTTTTCCTTATGGGCGGTTTTTAAGCTGTAGTTGGGCTGGAAATCTTTAGTCCAATCTGGCAACACTGGTAGTGAGTCAGGAGCTGGAATTGCGAGTATTGAAAACAACCAGGATAGACTATTATAGGATCTATTTAGCATAGCAATTATATAGTTATTTAGATTATTTTGTGTAGCCTATGTAGTTAATTAGCATAGTTGTTAGTGTAACGTTCGTATTGGCACAGTTAGTTAGTAGCATAGTATTGCATCAGTTAGGATAGCTTCAAGTTGGTGTAGATTTATCTGTATTTAGTACAGTGGTCAGGATGGTACGGAGGTGTAGTGTTGCTGGTTGCGACAGCACTGCTGGACTGCATAGTTTACCAGCAGACTTTAAAATTAGGTGCCAGTGGTTGCATGCACTTGGCCTGGAAGACCGTGAGTTCCCGTCTAGAGCTGGAGGGTGCAAACTGCATTTTACACGGGATTTCTTCTCCAACGTAATGGAGGTGGAAATGGGCTTCTCCACACAGCCCGCCCTTAAAAATAGACGCTGTGCGGGAGCTAAGACCGCAGTTTTTGATTATTTTCTTTTTCTGCTTGTTTCTGAGTTTTGTTACATGTATATTTTTTTTATTGTTTAATTATTTTAAAATTAATAGTGTACATATTTGGTTAAAATCGATTCCCTTTTTTTGGTTGGTCCAATCGATTGTGCAATTGATTTTCGAACTAAAAGTGACAGCCCTAATGTACATACATGATGCTCACATATTATTATTATTACAGTGAGATTAGACTTTAGCTATTTAGATGTGAATAAGAAACTGAAAAAAGCACAAATGTTAGGGCACGGCAAAACTTCTCCAGTCCCCAAAAATACTCTTAGACTCCAGAGGGTTACCCTAATTAACTCCGTTTTACATGTTATCAATGTTTTTAACCACGAAAGATTTTTAACCATGTGTCTGTATATGCCTCTCCTCGAACAAAATGATAACCTCTTTCCTGATAAGTAATAAAGTAACACAACACAAGGTTTCAGGAAAATATATCTCAATTATTTACTCAATAAATAAATTATTATCTCCAATGAAATAAGGATATGATTATTATTTTTTAAACCTTCAACATAAAATGTCCCTATTTTTAAAAGGAAAATACTGTCAATACTGTACTATATGACAACAATTTAAACCCTATTAATCTTAAATTGGATTAATTCAGAAAACCTCGATGAATAAACTTCAAAATCACTTAAAACAACATAATTTGTGGGCCCACACACACCTTAATGCAATCTAAAACCGCCAGGCAATAGGCTATTATTATAAAACTAAATACCGTAGCAGGCCTGAAGCGATGCTTGTGTTCGTTGTGGCCTAAAAGTAATGGCCGAACGCTCTTCTATGAGCTAACAAAAGGAAAAATACCCGGCGATAACGTTTCTGTCCAGTCCTTCTCCAACAATCACATCACACAGAAATTCCCCCCATTTCTCAATATGCAGCTTGTCACTTGTCTCACCGGTTGTTGTGCAAACAATCATAAGACACAATCTACACACTGGTTTGTGCACTACTAATTCACAAATTAAATCTCTGTGTACCGCTCACTCTTTTTCTTTTTCCTTTTTTTCCTCTCTGTCAGTGCTCAAAACAAACCCGTGAGGTTGACCCGGGCGTTGGAAGCGACACATGAGCTGCGGTTGCTCGGCTCTCTGCAGTTGTGCAGCATCAGTGTTAAACAGCCCCTTGGACCACTTTTCGGTATTTTTTTTTCAACAAATCTCTCATTGGCCCACGCCTGTCAACCGCTCAGTCTCTCATTTTATGCACTTTTATTAATTTTTGCCATTTTTCCATTTTTGTGCAGCACCCATGCTGCACGAACACATAACAAACGCTGCTGCGCCCACTGCTCTCATTTTCCAAGTCATTGAACGGTGAGCACACTTTCACGTCGTTCGATACGCCGTTAGTCTCTAATAAATGTAAATTGAGGACATATTTTTCATAATTCCTCAACTTAGTGCAGCATGTCTGCTGCGCGGCTATATTATATTGTAATGACAGATGTTTTACACTGATTATTTTAAAGTATAAAAAGATTAATTGCTTTTATTTTTAAGGAGGGAGTGGGGGTTAAGAAGAGGATAAGTTTCTCCCCTGGTGATGCAGTTTACACAGTTTCCCTTATTAGTCTTCAGATAAGTATAATATTCAACAAAATACAAAATGAGAACGATGTCCTAAAGGTTTTTTTATTTCTTTATTTAACAGATACATGGTACACATGCACATGGATCTGTATAGGCACTTATCTCAGGCCTGATTGTTGAGAAATACAGCTCCAAGTACTATGAAAAAAGACCAAAGAGTTATTAAATGTAAATCAATGTCAGTTGGCAGTCATCAGTTTGTATATCCCTTTTTATGCCGGCCACTGCTCTGTCACCCACTCTGTCACTGGTGCTCAGCCACTCTGCATCCTGGAAAATATTGAAAAGATCTTATTTACTAAGGCATACGTGTGCAAATATTAAAGCATATCACAAGTGTGAACTCATTAAAATAGATGAACGTACCGTCAAACCTTAATACATTTTGGAAACGCTTTATTTAACAGTCTCTTTGTTACACATGCTACATGAACTTAGAACCTAGTAATGACTGTAAATAAAGCAAAATCAAATGTGAATAAACCTCAACCAAATCCTACCCTTGTAACCTATTTATTTCTCTTAAAAATGTACTGATTTGTTTTTCTCTGTGTGTGTATGTGTGCTCTTGTTTTTGTGACATATCAGAAATCAACTTTGTATAATGGGTATGACACAGGTATAACAAGGAGAGGGTGACTTATGAGGACATAACCCATGTCCCCATTTTTTAAAACGCTTATAAATCATACAGAATGAGTTTTTTTGAGAAAGTAAAAATGCACAAAGTTTCGTTTGAGGGTTAGGGTTTGGTGTAGGGCCATAGAATATACAGTTTGTACAGTATAAAAACCATTACGCCTATGGGATGAACCCACTTTTCACAAAAACAAATATATCCAGAATCTCCCTTCCACACATGCACAGACGTTCTCAGATGCCCAGGAAGAGAGCTCACGCCTTCCTGCAGTGAGGCCAGAGGGTATGATTCCTGCTGTTAAAGATTATAAATGAAAAATATACAAAAACATGGTTAATATACATACTTTGCAAAAGAAAACAATCACAAACATGTTTTACAAACTATTAGCTCCAGTATTAAATTTTATTTAATGGTGCAGACAGGATGGATGTTGTCCACTCAAATGAATTTTAAACTAACAGCAGGTTTAGCAGGGCCCAACCCATTAGCATTTCAATGGATTCTCTCTATGTGTGTGTGTGTGCGTGTGTGTGTGTGTGTGTGTGGGTGTGTGTGTGTGCGTGCGTGCGGGTGTGTGTGTGGGTGTGTGTGTGTGCGTGCGGGTGTGTGTGTGTGGGTGTGTGTGTGCGTGCGTGCGTGCGGGTGTGTGTGTGTGGGTGTGTGTGTGTGCATGCGGGTGTGTGTGTGTGCGTGCGGGTGTGTGTGTGTGTG